>NC_056449.1:39827650-40091061 GCF_018296145.1 Oncorhynchus tshawytscha | reverse complement strand
TGGCCTGACCAAAATAATAAAGAAAACACAAAATACTAAGACCAGGGCGTGACACACACCAGAAGCGATCAGGACAAGCAGGTTGAAATATAAAAACAAACTCTGAACCAATTATATTAATTTGGGGACATGTCAAAAAGCATTAAACATTTATGCCAATTTAGCTAGCTAGCTAATTTGTCCTGGTATATAAACATTTTTAACGAGCGCGCTGAGAGTCAGGAAGCAAGTTCAGGGAGTGAGTGTTTTAATAAATAAACTTAACATAATACAAAACAAGAAAACACAAACAATGCACAGACATGACACAGAAACAGAAACAATGACGCCTGGGGAAGGAACCAACAAGAGTGATATATATAGGGCAGGTAATCAAGGAGGTGATGGAGATCAGGTGAGTGTCATAATGCACTGATGCGCGTAGTGATGGTGACAGGTGTGCGCCAGAACGAGCAACCTGGTGACCTAGAGGCCGGAGAGGGAGCACACATGACAGTAAACCCTCCCCGACACGTGGCTCCAGCCGCAGGACACCGACCAAGATGACGATACCGGGGATCAGGAGCGGACCGGTCACCTCTGCTAAGGCGCGGGAACCTGTCGATCCAGCTGAGGCGTGGGATGATGGCGACCTAGAGCGCCGGAGAGAGAGCATACGTGACAGTACCCCCTACCTGGTGCATTTGGCTCCAGCCACAGGACGCCAACTACAGGGACGATCCCGGGGATCAGGAGCAGACCGGTCGCCTCCACTGAAGTGCAGAAACCTGACAAACTGGCTGAGGCGTGAGAACCTGATGAGCCGGGTGAGACCTCCCGGTTGCCTCGGTCGAGGCAAGGGAACCTGTTCACCCAGCTGAAGCATGGGAGCCTATCGAGCCAGCTGAAGCATGGGAGCCTATCGAGCCCGCTGAAGCATGGGAGCCTATCGAGCCAGCTGAGGCATGGGAGCCTGTCAAGCCAGCTGAGGCATGGGAGCATGTCGATCCTGCTGAGGTATGGAAACCCGTCGAGCCAGCTGAGGCAGGGGAACCCATCGAACCCACTGAGGCATGGGAATCCGACAATCCAGCTGAGGCCTCCCAGGTAGCTTCGGTTCTGACACCCGGACCTGTCATCACCTACAAAAAACAAAAAACTACAAAAAACACTACCTGATGCTTCCCTTTGGTGAGGCGTTATTCCGTAACGATGTGCGCTGAGAGTCGGGAAGCAAGTTCAGGGAGTGAGTGTTTTAATAAATAAACGTAACATAATACAAAACAAGAAAACACGAACAACGCACAGACATGACACAGAAACAGAAACAATGACGCCTGGGGAAGGAACCAACAAGAGTGACATATATAGGGCAGGTAATCAAGGAGGTGATGGAGATCAGGTGAGTGTCATAATGCGCTGATGCGCGTAATGATGGTGACAGGTGTGCGCCAGAACGAGCAGCCTGGTGACCTAGAGGCCGGAGAGGGAGCACACATGACAACATTGGGTTGTTATTTTACCTGAAATGCACAAGGTCCTCTACTCTGACAATTAATCCACAGATGAAACGGTAAACCGAATTTGTTTCTCCTCATCTCTCCTTCCTTCAGGCTTCTTTGGACTTCATATGGCTTTTCTTCTTTGGACTTTATATGGTGGTTGGCAATCAACTTCTAAGTGACCCCAGTCTTCATTTCTCAGAACAAGAATAGACTGACGAGTTTCAGAAGAAAGTTCTTTGTTTCTGGCCATTTTGAGCCTGTAATCGAATCCACAAATGCTGACGCTCCAGATACTCACCTTGTCTAAAGAAGGCCAGTTTTAGTGCTTCTTTAATTAGCACAACAGTTTTCAGCTGTGCTAACATAATTGAAAAAGGGTTTTCTAATGATCAATTTGCCTTTTAAAATGATAAACTTGGATTAGCTAACACAATGTGCCATTAGAACACAAGAGTGATGGTTGCTGATAATGGGCCTCTGTACGCCTATGTAGATATTCCATTAAAAAATCTGCCGTTTCAGGCTACAATAGTCATTTACAACATTAACAAAGTCTACACTGTACTGATAAATTTTATTTTATTTTAAATGGACAAAAAATGTGCTTTTCTTTCAAAATAAGGACATTTCTAAGTGACCCCAAACTTTTGAACGGTAGTGTATGCTACTAAAAACCAATGAGAAGATGGGAGAGGACGGACTTGCAGCGTGTTGAGCATCACAAATAGACCCAGATTCTATTTCAGCGCCTGGCCACGCAGATGCTTGCGAGCAGTGTGTGTGTGCAATGATTGAATAACATGTATGTGTACATTTATTTTGCAACGTTTGCGCAAGCAACGTGTCCGGTCTGGTCGGCATGTAAGTTGTGTTGCTTCAGTGGACAGAACAACTTCTCTGTGAAAGGCAGGTGTGGGTTCCATTTGATGTGATGTGGAAATTGAATACATTCAACATGTGACTGAGAAGCAAAACCTTAAGGCTGGATATCTGTTTCAGTGCATGACCTCACATCATGAGCCTATCAGAGAAAAATCCTCTTGCCCTTTGAAAGATGACATTTGTGTGATCTTGGTGTCCACAGATGCTTAGATTTGTATTAAAGGCATTGCACCTTGATGTTGCTTTAGTGCTGACTTTCAGGAATTGGAATAGCATGGCAATAGCATGGCAATGGCTCATTCTGAGCAATAAGGAAGAGAGCCCATCTAATGCACTGTTCTGCTTCATACAATCACAATACAATTGTACACTGCATTCAGAAATTATTCAGACCCCTTGACTTTTTCCACATTTTGTTGCGTTACAGCCTTATTCTAAATGTATTACATTGTTTTCTCCCCTCATCAATCTACACACAATACCCCATAATCATAAAGCGCCAAAAAGTTTTTTGAACATTTTGCAAATGTATAAAACATTTAAAAAATGTTTTATCGAACGTTTGACGCATACATTCGATAAATCCAACGTATGGACCACATCGAACGTACGCACCACACCTCTGTAACGTAATGCTGCAAGGCAAACACAGCGTTTAATTGGAAATGAATGTAATTCTGGTGTAACAAAATGCAACTACGCTGTCGGTGTATTCGAAGCGTAAAACTTTGCACATACACTGCTGCCATCTAGTGGCCAAAATCTAAATTGCACCCATGCTGGAATAATACATTATGGCCTTTCACTTGCATTTCAAAGATGATGGAATATCTCTTACCAGATCTAATGTGTCATATTCTCCTACATTAATTTCATATTTCCAAAAACATCAAAGCATTTCCTTTCAAATGGTATCAAGAATATGCATATCCTTGCTTCAGGTCCAGAGATACAGACAGTTAGATTTTAGGCGAAAATTAATAAAAGGGTCCGATCCTGAACAAAAAGTTAAAAAGGGCATTTTTCATATAGAGAGATGCTATAACGTATTGACATTTATTCACACCAGGCTTTATACTGCACAGTATAGTGTATATATGATGTACTGTGGAAGCAATGTGTGATGATGAGCAACATAAACTTCATCTGCGCATTCCCTGCTCCTCATACACTGTGAGGAGTATACTGTGCTCTGGGAACAAGAAAATAAATGTCTCAGTCCCTGAATAAAGAGTGTCTCTCTCTCTCATTTATGGCCTTTTTAAAGGAATCAATATTGTGGCCATTAAATCCAGAGGAATTTCTTATGAGGGTCTGAGGGTCACTGTAAATTAGAAGGCTCATTGTTGAAAAAACACAAAAGTACTGTTTTTAATTACCTGGGCATGTTAATCTGCTAAATATGTTGACTGTCAAAATGAAGAGCCCCTACAGAGACAGATTTCTGCTATACACTATAGTTGAGAATAATTTCTTCAAGGAGACCATTTTCTCCACATATCTCCCTTGGGCTACTGCACAGCTCACATAATTTTGTTTTTACAAAGTCATTAATGTTTAAAGCACCACTCTCTATTATTCATCTGTTCATCTCCTGTCTGGACTACTGCAAGACACTGTTGGCTGGGCTCCCCGCCTGGTGTTCAACCTTTCCAAGTTCTCCCATGTCACCCTGCTCCTCTGCACACTCCACTGGCTTCCAGTCAAAGTTCACATCCACTACAAGACCATGGTACTTGTCTATGAGAAGCAAAAGGAACTGCCCCTCCCTACCTTTAGGCACTGCTCAAACCCTACACCCCAACCCGAGTACTCTGTTCTACCACCTCTGGTCTCTGGGCTCTCCCACCATACGAGAGGGCAACTCCTGCTCAGCCTGGACTCTGCGTGTACGAGTACCCCCTAATTCTAGGACAGTAGAGTCCCTACCCATTTTCCAAAAACATCTGAAACCCTACATCTTCAAAGAGTATCTTAAATAATCCCACAGCACCCCCGTCCTCCCCCCAAAACAACTTGCCTTTCGTTAACTAACACTTGCACCTGTATTTTCCCCCTACTAGCACTGACTTTGCTGATAGCTACTTTATTGAGGAAAAGGGTACTTATTATGACTGAGATATGTGGTTGTCCCACCTAGCTATCTTGAATGCACTAACTGTAAGTCACTCTGGATAAGAACATCTGCTAAATGACTAAAATGTAAAAGTTCCCTTCACAGCCACAGAAAAACTGTGGGACAGGAGCAGAATGTCATGTCGAGTCAGACTGATCAGTCAGGTTACCGCTCCTTATTGCCCTCTCTTCACCCCAGGTGTCTGCTGCACTACTGCAGGCTGGCTGCAGGTCTGACATTTCAACATGTGACAGACAGACAGAGAGGAAGTGGCCATGCAAGGTTGCCAACTGTCATAATCCTCAGCTGTCTCCTGTGTGTACAGGGGCCCTGTGGATTGACCCGCCATGTTATGATGTGCCTCAGACATACTAAACCTGTATCCTCATTAATCTCATATACAGTAGTATACAAATAAATCAAATCAAAGTGTATTTGTCTCATGCGCCGAATACAACAGGTATTACAGTGAAATGCTTACTTACAGGCTCTAACCAATAGTGCAAAAAGGTATTAGGTGAACAATAGGTAAGTAAAGAAATAAAAACAACAGTAAAAAGACAGTGAAAAACAGTAGCGAGGCTATATATAGTAGAGAGGCAATACATACAGAAACCAGTTAGTCAGGCTGATTGAGGTAGTATGTACATGTAGATATGGTTAAAGTGACTATGCATATATGATGAACAGAGAGTAGCAGTAGCATAAAAGAGGGGTTGGAGGGTGGTGGGACACAATGCAGATAGCCTGGTTAGCCAATGTGCGGGAGCACTGGTTGGTTGGGCCAATTGAGGTAGTATGTACAGTACATGAATGTATAGATAAAGTGACTATGCATATATGATAAATAAAGAGTATGTCTAAACCTATGAAGAGGAATTTGCAAATTAGCCAGGAGAGAAAAACCTTGTTTTAAACAGAATATGCCATGAAAGATCTGTGGATGTAGCTATAGCAGTTAGATGTATTGTGATGAGACTTTATAGTTGGTAGTTATTATGCATTTGTTTAGCAGGGTGGTATAGCTGCCTATCTGTGTGAATTGCATAGCATTCGATTTGTGACTGCTTGTGCAGTAACTCCTATCACAGGGCGGCAGGGTAGCCTAGTGGTTAGAGCGTTGGACTAGTAACCGAAAGGTTGCAAGTTCAAATCCCCAAGCTGACAAAGTAAAAATCTGTCGTTCTGTGCCTGAACAGGCAGATAACCCACTATTCCGAGGCTGTCATTGAAAATAAGAATTTGTTCTTAACTGGCTTGCCTAGTTAAAAACAGTTGAATCAGCAAGGAAGAATTGCAGTCTGGTATAGTAGTGAGAAATGTAAAAAGTTCTACTCAAGTGAAATGAGCTTGACAGATAACATGTAGGTTCAAGAATATTTTAACAGAAACCCTTTATTTTGTGATTTTCTACAACTCAACTAACTTTGAATAGAAAAAGTGCCATTTGAGTGTTGAATACGGGTGAGTGTAGTTCCCTAGAGCGGAACACAACAAGCAATGGGAGGTGATGACTAATGTTTGTCCTGCTGTTTGCCTCAGACTGTGTGAGACAGTCGCTCTCTGCAGGTTTTATGGAGACAGCTGAATGAATCAGTGAAAATAACCACCTCATCTACAAGTTCAACATGGGAACACATCCTCTCACACTCTTAAGGTTCTGTCAGTGAGTCAGTCTCAACATAATCTAATGTATCTCCTAAATCAGGGGGACATCAATGTCTGCAGGTGCATAAAAGCCTTGCTTGAGTTTAACTGTACATTAGTTGAGCAGCAAGACAAGGAGATATTGGAATCAATGTCTTGTTTCACTTGATCCTCATGTTACTATCATTTTGATACTTACTCGTTATTCTCTGTCTTTTCATGCTGTTACCTCAGACTGAAGCACAATGAGAACAACTCATCAGATCGTGTTCTCTTCTGCTTATTTTCTATTCATTTAGAAAATTGATTGTTTCCACTGTAAAAATTTAAAATTAGCAATTGCTGGAACAAGTGTAGTCATATCCTGCTTTTTTCATGTATAGAATTACTAAATACCTAGATACAGAAGAACTTGTCAATTCATTTGCCACCTATTTCCATATGAATTATTTGCACATTAATGCAGTATGATGACAAGAAAACTGGTTGATATAAATAACCTGTTTTCATCTAAGGTGCCAATGGATTTTATTTTTATACAACCCCTCTATTTCCTCCCAACCAAACTGACCACTTTTGTAGTCTGTATGGAGACAGCCTGTTCTGAGTCAAAGAGGACTGAAACCATTGCACAATTCATTGCTGTGGTGACAGCAGCACCACACGGAGGAATGACTGACACTTCTAGTTGCATCTATGGTCCTGCCCTGCCATTCCAGAGGCCGCTGTGTCCCAGCCCTAGTGAATGTCAGCCAAACCCACTCAAAACCCACTTAGATGATGTCTAGGGTGGTGGTCAGATGTCTGGGTGTGGCACTGGCACCATTTCAAATGGAGGTGTTAAAATTTGGGCAGTTTGGGGAGTCAGGGTTCATGGAGCAGTGGCTCAATGTGTAAAAGACTTATGGCAAGACGGAGGGGCTCACCAGGCCTGGGACTTCCGTCTGGACATGCTCTGTCTGAGCCACTTGGAGTGAGGGGTCAGGTGGTAGATCAGCTGTCTGCAAATCTTATCTGACGACTTGATGGTGTCAGCATCCTTCTGGGGGTAGATAAATCACCCAAAACACAGAATGAAAAGTCAAGTACAACAACAAAAGAATAGCCTGTTTTTAGTTTAGTTCCAAATATGGTTGTCACTCTTTGAGACCACATGAAGTATAAACAAAACACAGCAAGTATAAACAAAACACAGCAAGTATAAACAAAACACATAAAGTATAAACAAAACACAGCAAGTATAAACAAAACACATAAAGTATAAACAAAACACAGCAAGTATAAGCAAAAAACAGTACATTATGTAACTGCTACATCTTTGAGAAACATTCTACCAGAGCATTATTGATTGAAATACAGCTATAGATCATGAAAGGACATTTTCAGCTCAGTGTTTCTTTATTCTTAAACAATTGTTAATCTCTGTCATTCTAGACCGTTCAAAACAACTGGAACAGGGTTCTGTTATTGAATGCTACATTAAGACTGTTGCCTTGAGCTGTTCCTGAGCAAAACACAATTTAGGTGCCTTGATGGAGCAAAGTAAAAGTAATCAAAGGCTGTGTGCAACAGTGTGGAAAACAGGAGGGATGGTGAGGAAATAAAGATGCTATTTCTATTCATTGTCTGTTATGTAAAGTCGGTTACTTTCAGCATCTCCATCCCATTTCAACATCATTTGCCATCATGTGTAAATGTTGCATAACTGAGAGATTATTCTATCATTGTTTTATCAATATTTTTATGTCAACAACATCCAGTTGGTAATAGCACACAGACATTATTATAGGACCAATCAATGTGAAGCCAAACCACGAGGAGAAGCAGAAGCAGAGGAGAAGTAGTTGCAAGACAATGTGGAAGACCTTCCCCCATAATGATTGTATTGTAACAGCATTTCATTCTATTCATGACTCGTTCTCTTGACGTCTTGATTTCTGGGAGCTTGATTCCAAGCCAAGCAGACAATACACCATGAGATGAGTGTTGTGGAGAGCTTACCTTCTTGGGACACTGCATCTCACGAGCCAGGCTGAGCAACAACTCATGGGAGATGGGGTCCACCAGGTTGAGAAAAGCAGCGTTCTTATATAAGATGTCATTGAGGGATGTGCCTTCCAAGCCCAGATCCTGCCAAATCAGACAAGAAGAGACAGTATAACTCAAAGAGCCTTAAAGCCACAATTATCGCTTTTTGTATTTCATGAAAACAATTAATTGTGTAAAGACAGCAGCATTATCACAGACACACCCGACTGGTAGTCTATATTGTGAAATGAAATATACGCATCTGCTTTAATGACATTAAACAATATATGGTATAAAGTGGGTATTGAGTGTCACGTTCTGACCTTAGTTCTTATGTCTTTGTTTTAGTATGGTCAGGGCGTGAGTTGGGTGGGTTGTCTATGTTCATTTTTCTATGTTGGGTTTTGCGTTTGGCCTGGTATGGTTCTCAATCAGAGGCAGGTGTCGGGAGGAGGAGAGGAGGGAGGAGGGAGATTCTCATGGGAGGAGATTCTGGACGGAGAAGGACCCTGGGCACAGGCTGGGAATATCGCCGCCCCAAGGCAGAGCTGGAGGCAGCGAAAGCTGAGCGGCGGTGGTATGAGGAGGCAGCACGGCAGCGCGGCTGGGACGAGAGGCAGCCCCAAAAATGTCTTGGGGGGAGGCATACGGGGAGTGTGGCTAAGTCGGGTAGGAGACCTGAGCCAACACCCCGTGCTTACCGTGGAGAGAGGTGGACCGGGCAGGAACCATGTTATGGCGTGAGGCGCACGGTGCCCCCGGTGCGCAGGCATAGCCCGGTGCGTTACATCGCAGCGCCTCGTATCGGCCGGGCTAGAGTGGGCATCGAGCCAGGTGCCATGAAGCCGACTCAGCGCATCTGGTCTCCAGTGCGTCTCCTTGGGCCGGGGTACATGGCACCAGCCCTACGCACGGTGTCCCCGGTTCGCCAGCACAGCCCAGTGCGGTCTGTTCCACCTCGCCGCACTGGCCTGGCGACGGGGAGTATCCAGCCAGGTAGGGTTGTGCATGCTCGGTGCTCGAGACCTCCAGTGCGCCTCCACGGTCCGGTCTATCCGGTGCCTCCTCCACGCACCAGGCCTCCGGTGGCAGCCCCACGCACCAGGCTGTCTCTCCATCTCCTTCCTCCAGGTGTTCCCGTCTGTCCAGCGCTGCCAGAGTCTCCCTCCTGTCCAGCGCTGCCAGAGTCTCCCGTCTGTCCTGAGCTGCGAGAGTCTCCCGTCTGTCCTGAGCTGCCAGAGCCGCCCGCCAGTCAGGAGCTGCCAGAGCCGCCCGCCAGTCAGGAGCTGCCAGAGCCGCCCGCCAGTCAGGAGCTGCCAGAGCCGCCCGTCAGTCAGGAGCTGCCAGAGCCGCCCGTCAGTCAGGAGCTGCCAGAGCCACCCGTCAGTCAGGAGCTGCCAGAGCCACCCGTCAGTCAGGAGCTGCCAGAGCCGCCCGTCAGTCAGGAGCTGCCAGAGCCGTCCATCAGCCAGGGGCTGCCAGAATCGCCGTCACTCCGGCGCTGTCGGAGTCGCCCTTCACGTCGGAGCAGCCAGAGTCTCCCGCCTGTCCAGTGCTGCCGGAATCTCCCGTCCATTCAGGACCCGTTGCTAGGGTCCCCAGTCCGAGGTTGGCGGCGAGGATCACCACTCGAAAGGCGCCACGGAGGCGGGTTAAGAAGCGGGTAATGACTATGATGGAATGGGGTCCACATCCCGCGCCAGAGCCGCCACCGCGGACAGACACCACCCAGACCCTCCCCTATAAATTCAGGTTTTGCGGCCGGAGTCCGCACCTATGGGGAGGGGGGGGTACTGTCACGTTCTGACCTTAGTTCTTTTGTTATGTCTTTGTTTTAGTATGGTCAGGGCGTGAGTTTGGTCTATGTTCGTTTTTCTATGTTGGGTTTTGTGTTTGGCCTGGTATGGTTCTCAATCAGAGGCAGGTGTTGTTTGTTGTCTCTGATTGAGAACCATACTTAGGTAGCCTTTTCCCACCTGTGTTTTGTGGGTGATTATTTTCCGTTTCAGTGTTTGCACCATTCGGGTGTAACGGTTCTTTTCTTCCTCTTCCTCTGAAGAAGAGGTGTAGCAGAGATCGGACCAAGACGCAGCGTAGTTATGATTCATGGTTTTTTAAAGAACGAAACTATACATGAACAGACTACAAAAACAAGAAACATGAAAACCCGAAACAGTCCCGTGTGGTACAAACACTGACACAGGAGACAACCACCCACAAAACCCAACACAAAACAGGCTACCTAAATATGGTTCCCAATCAGAGACAATGACTAACACCTGCCTCTGATTGAGAACCATATCAGGCCAAACATAGAAATAGACAAACCAGACACACAACATAGAATGCCCACCCAGCTCACGTCCTGACCAACACTAAAACAAGGAAAACACACAAGAACGATGGTCAGAACGTGACATCGGGACTGTTTCGGTTTTCATTTTGTTTCTCTTGCTCTTTTTGTATTCTGTATTCATTCTCATTAAATTACATTATGGATACATACCACGCTGCATTTTGGTCCTTCGATCCTTCCTACTACTCCTCCTCAGAAATGGAAGAAGAAAGCTGTTACATTGAAACTTCCCAGAGATAATAATGTTGATGCTACTGTAGATTGGACACAGATAAGCACATTTTTTTGTTTTTGTTAAAAAATATGAATTTAAGGGGGCGAAGGCTTTCATCTGAAGAGAGCTCTACCTGAATACTGTAATGTGCTTAATGTGCCTTGCTCCAGGCAGAAGCATTTCTTGTGGGATATCCACCCACACCTCAGTGATTTGGAGTTGCAAAGAGCTTTAGCGTACCACAGTATTGCACACCCTGTATCTCTAACTTTAGCACTAGCTGGTGTCCTTATGATAAATCCTGCAGTATATGAGTTCAATAAACATTCAATGATGGATGAGCATTTGCTTCTTCTTTTGATGTTTAATGAAGCCTTTTGTTTAGGCCTGCCATTGTGCAATACATTCTAAACATTAATCTAAAAACAACTTATCCATGAATGGTGCAGGCAATTTCTTTTAGGGCAGACTGACACGAAAGAGTTGCTACATGACAGGTAAAGTTAAAGGCATTTGAGTGAGAATGCTGCCCGTAACAAGCTACAAATCAGAGCCCACTGGATTAAAAGATTTGCATACACCTTTTAAGGCGTGAATTAAGAATTAAGTAAGGAGAGAAGAAATGGAACAGAAAAGGACAATTTTCACAGGCTGAATGCGATAGCTGTCATGAGCCTCAGTTCTACAAAGGCCTAATTAGCCTGCATATGTGAGGGGTAGAGATGGACGTGCACATACAGCGAGATATGAGAGACAGGGAGGATGGACACACACACACACACAAACACACAACAAAAGGCCTTGATTGCAAAGGACAGTTTGAGTGGGAAGCCGGCAGCCACACATTACTGACTTCCCTTTAACAAGAGCAACAGTAAACACAATCGAGACATAAAACGAGCGAGATTCTCTTTCTCTTTATTCGAGAAGACAGGTCTAAAAATAATTCCTTCTGTTTTGTTTGTCCTTGTGGCCCACATCTGATCATCTCAGAGGCATTAAAACATGATCAATACAGAAGTAACCACACCAGGTCTGAAGCAACGAGGAGTCTTTTTAAATGGGATGTTGTGAAGAATAGACTTTACCACTTTACTGCACATGCAACACGATGAACTCAGTTGCCTTATACACGTACATGTTCATTCAGTTGTTACAGTACCTCTAACCTAACCATAGCTCGCCCGTTAACTCTACAGTGGATGATGGATCACCTCTTTTAATTAAGTTACAAACCAGAATGTAATTTTTGAGACCCGTCTCCATTTGCAACAGCCTGAATGCTGATAATGTGAGGCGTATTCAATCAAAACAGGGTCCCCTGTGATGTGGCTGTCATGCCGTTTTGGCCCCCTGGGTTATCTCTGTGCCTTGATTAAGGATCTTCTACGCTCTCCTCTGTCAAGTCCTCAGCGTAATTAACTACAGATTGGACAACGTCTGATAGAGAGAGGGGCTTACGCTGAGCTAAAAAAACAGGTCTATCACAGATACTGTTACAGCGCATCAACAGTCTTATTGTCATGCCCTCGGTATTGTTATAGAAATGACTATTTTCAGCTGATAACATGTTTTGAAATCTTGATCATTCCTTAGAAACATCATGCGTAGATTGCGAATAAATAGAGCAAAATCCAAACTTGACACAATGGTTTCTGCTTGGGAATTTTCAAGCCATCATGCATTCCTGTGTCTTAGTGTGCTACTAACCATGACTAAGCATGTTGTGTAGCAATCATTACCAATTCGATGGTCCAATTAAATGAATACAAATACTATGTCAATGCTGCCTTCTATATTTGAGCTATGTGAATTTACATATAAATATCTCCTGTATAGCTGAGGCAGAACTTGAATTGATCCATATGTAAATGATGTGATTTTCTGTATTTCTGGAACCATAGACGGTTCATTCTCCTGCTATAACTGCCGAGGTCCATTACAGAGAATGGTCTGGCAGCAAGATGCAGTGGCAAATGAACTAACCTTATTATCAGACATTTAAGGACAAAACACAAACAAAATAGGATTTAATTCAATTGGTAAAAATCTGGTTTTCCTACAAATGTCAATACTAAGCATATTACATTATCATTACATGTGTGGAATGGCACAAGATAATGTAGAGAAATAGGAACATTTTGTTCATAAAAAAATACTTCTACAGACAGTGACACAGTCCCATGTGACACCACTGCTGTTGCACTTAGCATTGCCTATTCATGAGAATATATGCCAGATTCACTCTATATATGGCAGAGTCACTCTAAACTGATATGGCATCCTGTTTCTGCTATTATTAGAACATCTGAAAAGGGCATGCACTCAGACAAATCTGTGCAATATGTTATGTATATCATATTGTGAATAGTAACTGTGATAGTTATTTGAAATAGCAGCAGCACCTGCATACTATGGTTTATAGCGGTGCCAAGGAAATTACCAGATGCCAGAGCTGACAGTGAGAGTGGTGGGCGGGCCTAATAGTTTACAAACACCTCCTTCCGTAACGGGTCAATAGGAGGAACACCTGTGGCACTGTGTTGGCAGGGACTTAAAATGGAGGTGAAATAATGTAGCGCGCCTACAAAATTTGTAATATTCTGACTCATCCACGGCAGTCTAAATTATGCTCGCTACATATGCGGCAATGTATCTGTTTGAAATATTAAAATCAAAATTGTTAGGATGGGATTGACCAAACACATGATGATGATCAGCAGCGCACACTAGTGATGACAGCTATTTGTCATGACAGCAGATCGATGCAGGCAACGTCAGCCTACTGTGCGCAATCATGCTTGATTCTTGTGCAATAATTCCAATTAAATGTATGTAGATACTGTAGTGTGTCATTACCTTCCTCAATAGTTTGAGCACGTCGGTTGCTTGATCTATCCTGCGATCACGGAGCAGCTTTTGTATGTCTCGGATCCATGCCACTCGCCTCACGTAGGGACTGTGGTTGGACCTTCGCAGCATCCCCGGCAGTTTGTCTGATTTCAGAATCATTGTAAAAGAAAGTCGCCGCTGCCTCGACTTCCACCTCTGTCGCTTTCTCCTGTACTGTCAAGATGCTTACGACGCCTTTTCGTAAAATTCTCATTGTCAGACTACTCTGTCTGCTTAATCTAGAACCCATATTTCAGTATTTATATCAACAGTAGCCTATTTTACAATTGCATAATTGCACTACATTAATATCTAGAAATATAAATATTACTGAGTTCAATAGCCCATATATTATCTGTAGTCTGTATTGTCGTTGTCAGACGACAACCTCCAATACAGAGAGCAACAGAACAATATTCCTGATTTACCGGATATTTAATGACTGTCTGTTGCGCGCATGACACATTTACGAGGACAGACGAATGCTCTGTTTATGTTTTGATCTCTGATGGTCTACGTGTGCTAGCTTGGTCAGGCGGTGGATGCTCTTCTTGTCATTCCCTGCCTGTCCCTTTACGCTGTTGTTTAGGTTTGTGCTGTGTTGCACAGTAGACACCAGACTCGTGGCGCGCATAACCAATCAGAGCCCTCTTGTGGCATTGCACGCTGCACGAAGTTACGACACGCCCTTCTCAATTTCAATTTAGAAAGGTTTACATTTGCAGGGCAGCAGAGTACACAACATTTATTATTGCACACCTATTGTAAATGTGTCTATAACTTTACAACCTTAATTTACTGTGACACTGAACTGTATTTCTATACAACCTTTTACAGCAATCACATGGATGGTTGTTTGCGTTGGCTATTTTAGCATGTACATTTTGGTTGGACAAACAAACAAAAATTGTGGGATGCATGCCAGCAAAGCCAATACACAACACAACACTAAACAATGCATTCATTGAACTATAACGGTCTAAACGGTGCCCACAAACTGTTAGGGCCTACACAAAGCTGTCCCAACAGTAGAGTCCCAACACCTTACCACTGCTATGCCTGGCTTTCAGCGGAGCCTTGTCTGTCAGCGAAACAGTTAATTCAGCCTCATTTACTGCTTTAAAAACATAGCTGATATGGCTGACTTGCTTAAACAAATTTGGTTTCTACTGAAAATTGAGATACATATTATGGCGTAAGGGGACAACAAGCAGATAAGAGGCAATCCATAATTTTGATTTAGACGTTATTGAGCGAGCTAGGACGGACTTGGTCAATATAAATATTTATTCAGCACTTTTGATATGTAGAGTGACAAAATTCAGAAGATGGTCCGTTCTTACATTATTCTCCCTGTACACCAAGTCAGAACTGTAGGATAAATACAGGGGGCATATAAGCAGACAATAAAAGCTCTTACAATATTTTATGATTACATTTCTCTAAAACAGGCTATAGGCTACATGTCCACCACCAAGTCAGAACAGTAGGCTAAGTTATGACGGGGAAAGGGACCAAATTATTAGGGTGAGGCCCATGACCTACTAACAACTTACTACACAGCATACACTTAGTGTTACTTTCTTAGCTACAGTATACATATCTCCCTGGTATGTTACATCATTTATGCAGCAGCATACAGTACAATGCACTTTTGGACTCACCTTGTTGTGTTGTGTTCACTTAAACAGGAATTTGCGTGGCGGTTCTTCTTGTGGGCAAATTATCGAATCAAACTTTGTCATCAAAGTTTGACATTCTCTGGATTTATAGTGCTTTCAAGACAACTGGGAACTCTGAAAAAAAACACGCTGAATAATGATCTTCAGGTCGGAGCTCTAGAAAGAGGTCAGAGTTCCCGACTTGGAATTCCAAGTTGGATGACCGTTCAAAACATGTTTTCCCAGTCGGAGCTCGTTTTTTTTCAGAGTTCCCAGTTGTCTTGAACTCACTGAAGTCTAAGATTTCCCAGTTCTGAATTTACAGTTGTTTTGAACACGGCAGAAGTCATGCTGGATTGACAGCATGGCCAATGTAGTCAACTTTTTCTGGATCATGGTGTTGCATGTGAATGTTTATCCTTTTAAGCTTGGAAAATAGACCCTTCAACCTAGACTTGGACCACACACCCTCTCTACTGAATAGCAGGCTAGTGATTGCTTTGCAATGCTTGCAGATAGCCACTGATTCTTTCCAAACCACTCATTGTTGAATTTGTGATTTCCAACTTGTTGTGTAATGTTTAAGTCCAATGGCCAATGAGCACTGATATGTTTTATCTATAATTTCTCTTCATATGACAAGGATTGAAAATGATTTGCCAGTAGATTGTTGACTTGATTCATGATGATGATTGTTTGTCTAGCTTGCTAGCTAAGATTTTGATAGTATGATGTTGACGTAATCAGTCTAATCAAAGCTACAGTATGTGATTTGACATAATTTTATCTGTGGCCAATGACCTTGAGCCTCCTTGGATGGGCACGTCTAATGTAACTCTATGTGAGCACCCAAGCAGTTTTGAATTTTCGAGCTCTCTCCGTAGATCGTGTTGTGACATAGAGTCCCCATGAGTAACAGAACACTGAGCCAATCATTGGGCACCTAGAGTACATTACCGACCCTTACGCTCCGTGTTTTCAACTGGCTGCCCCACCACCACAGAAAGCACTGAGATAGGCTGAAACACCTGCGTTTTAGAGCTGCCTTACTCAAGAAAACAAAAAGAGACCATGTTTGTATGCGGTTTTATTAACTCAATGTTGTTGTGTTTTTTTAACATTGTTTGCAAACTGATATGTGATGTATTCATGCAAAAATGGCATGCAAAACAGGTGGGGCTCAAGACAGGTGGGCTCTGCCCTGAATGACGGGTCACCACCGCTGAGCTCATAGAGCTCTGTCTTACTATCCAGGTCTGTGCCCAAACAATTTGAGCTTCTCCTTTAAAAAAATCCACCTTTCCAGAAACAAGTCTCACTGTTGCCGCTTGCTATAGACCATCCTCTGCCCCCAGCTGTGCCCTGGACACCATATGTGAATTGATTGCCCCATCTATCTTCAGAGCTCGTGCTGCTAGGTGACCTAAACTGGGACATGCTTAACATCCCGGCCATTCTGCAATCTAAACTTGATGCCCTCAATCTCACACAAATTATCAAATTATCAAATTACCAGGTACATCCCCAAATCCGTAAACACGGGCACCCTCATAGATATCATCCTGACCAACTTGCCCTCCGAATACACCTCTGCTGTTTTCAACCAAGATCTCAGCGATCACTGCCTCATTGCCTGCATCTATAATGGGTGCAAGCATATCCAGATAGCTGATGTTCTGAAAGAGCTGCAAAATCTGGACCCCTACAAATCAGCCGGGCCAGACAATCTGGACCCTCTCTTTCTAAAATGATCTGCCCGAAATTGTTGCAACCCCTATTACCAGCCTGTTCAACCTCTCTTTCGTATCTTCTGAGATTCCCAAAGATTGGAAAGCTGCCGCGATCATCCCCCTCTTCAAAGGGAGAGACGCTCTAGACTCAAACTGCTACAGACCTATATCTATCCTACCCTGCCTTTCTAAGGTCTTCGAAAGCCAAGTTAACAAACAGATTACTGACCATTTCGAATACCACCGTTTCTGATTTATTTTATTTCACCTTTATTTAACCAGGAAGGCTAGTTGAGAACAAGTTCTCATTTACAACTGCGACCTGGCCAAGATAAAGCAAAGCAGTGCGACACAAACAACAACACAAAGTTAAGCACATGGAATAAACAAGCGTACAGTCAATAACACAATAGAAAAAAATAAAGTCTATATACAGTGTGCGCAAATAACGTGAAGAGCTAGGCAATAAATGGGCCATAGTAGCGATGTAATTACAATTTAGCAGATTAACACCGTACCTTCTCTCCGCTGTGCATTCTGGTTTCAGAGCTGGTCATGGGTACACCTCAGCCACACTCAAGGTCCTAAACGATATCATAACCGCCATCGATAAGAGACATTACTGTGCAGCCGTATTCATCAACCTGGCCAAAGCTTTTGACTCTGTCAATCACCACATTCTTTTATCAGCAGACTAAACAGCCTTGGTTTCTCTAATGACTGCCTTGCCTGGTTCACCAACTACTTTTCTGAAATAGAGTTCAGTGTGTCAAATCGGAGGGCCTGTTGTCTGGACCTCTGGCAGTCTCTATGGTGGTGCCACAGTGTTCAATTCTCGGGCCGACTATCTTCTCTGTATATATCAATGATGTCACTCTCGCTGCTGGTGATTCTCTGATCCCCCTCTACGCAGATGACACCATTCTGTATACTTCTGGCCCTTCTTTGGAAACGGTGCTAACAAACCTCCAAACGAGCTTCAATGCCATACAACTCTCCTTCCGTGGCCTCCAACCGCTCTTAAATGCAAGTAAAACTAAATGCATGCTCTTCAACCGATCTCTGCCTGCACCTGCCTGCCCGTCCAGCATCACTACTCTGGACGGTTCTGACTTAGAATATGTGGACAACTACAAATACCTAGGTGTCTGGTAAGACTGTAAACTCTCCTTCCAGACTCACATTAAGCAACTCCAATCCAAAAATTAAATCTAGAATCGGCTTCCTATTTCGCAACAAAGCCTCCTTCACTCATGCTGCCAAACATACCCTCGTAAAACTGACCATCCTACCGATGCTCGACTTCGGCTATGTCATTTACAAATAGCCTCCAACACTCTACTCAACAAAGTGGATGCAGTCTATCACAGTGCCATCCGTTTTTGTCACCAAAGCCCCATATACTACCCACCATTGGACCTGTACGCTCTCGTTGGCTGGTCCTCGCTTCATACTCGTCGCCAAACCCACTGGCTCCAGGTCATATACAAGTCTCTGCTAGGTAAAGCCCCCGCCTTATGTCAGCTCACTGGTCACCATAGCAGCACACGCTCCAGCAGCACGCGCTCTCACTAGTCACTCCCAAAGCCAATTCCGCCTTTGGCCGCCTTTCCTTCCAGTTCTCTGCTGCCAATGACTGGAGCGAACTGCAAAAATCACTGAAGCTGGAGACTCATATCTCCTCACTAGCTTTAAGCACCAGCTGTCAGAGCAGCTTACAGATCAATACACCTGCACCAGCTCACAGATCACTGCACGCCCATCTGTAAATAGCCCATCCAACTACCTCATCCCCATACTGTGTAATTATATTTTCTTGCTCCTTTGCACCCCAGTATCTCTACTTGTACATTCATCTTCTGCACATCAATCACTCCAGTGTTTAATTGGTATATTGTAATTACTTGCCACCATGGCCTATTTATTGCCTTACCTCCCTTATCTTACCTCATTTTGCACACACTGTATATAGACTTTTCTACTGTATTATTGACTGTATGTTTGTTTATTCCATGTGTAACTCTGTGTTGTTGTATGTGCTCGAACTGCTTTGCTTTATTCTTGGCGGGTCGCAGTTGTAAATGAAAACTTGTTCTCAAATAGCCTACCTGGTGAAATAAAGGTGAAATAAAAAAAAAATGAAATAGAAACAAAATCAATATGCTGTGCATTAAATGCGCCTAGGTTCTTGAAACGGGTCTTCTTTTGAGCGCACTATGAAAGTAAGTTTATCAACTATAAGCTGTGTGATTTATGCTATCAAATTGTTTGATATTGAGATTAATTTTAGGAATTGGAATTGTGTCAAGTGTTATGACATGGTTGGCAATGATGAAATAAGGTGCAATTCGTTGTTTAATGGGCCACTGTGTGATTAAATTCTAATCATTGTGGACTCCTTCAGAAATTCTATTATACATCCAATAAATTATTAAAAGTAGCTTTACACATTTAAAATTCAATGTGAAAAATATTTTTGTCTCAAAAACCTTTTAAGTAATATTTGTTAACTGCTTGTTAAATCATTATCTGGGGTTTTACCCTCTGTTCTGTCTAGTATAGGATGGCTACACCCATTCCCAGGAAGTCCTATCCAACTCCCTTTTATGTCATCCTCCAGTGTTTGTCTGGACAAGTATGGTATGTCTGGCCAAATCAACATTACTGAACACTGAACATGTCATCTGATTGAGGCAATGTGCTGTTGCTGTGTGCCAAATCTGGTTCTGGCAATTTAATGTGGTTATAAAAATGATTACACATGCTGATTATGATGATTACCGGTCAATTACTGTGAACAGAACATGTGGTTGACGTCGAAAGTAAGTAGATAATCATATTCTTTGGAGTTTTTAATAAATCAGTTGTGCTGCTGGACACAGAACTAAATGTTACTGAGTAAATAACTCGTGTCTTTTTGTCTCTTCTGAACCCTGTATATAGACTCATTATTGTTCTTTTATTGTTACTTATTTTTTACTTTCGTTTATTTAGTAAATATTTTCTTAACTCTTATTTCAATTAAAACTGCAATGTTGGTTAAGGGCTTGTAAGTAAGCATTTCTCCGTAAGGTCTACAACTGTTGTATTCGGCCCATGTGACAAATATAATTTGATTCGATTTTTCTTAACACACTTAAACCTGTGCGCCTGGCAGCTACTACCATACCCGATCAAAAGCACTTAAATCTTTTGTCTTGCCCATTCACCCTCTGACTGGTACACATACACAATCCATGTCTCAATTGTCTCAAAGCTTAAAAATCCTTCTTTATCCTGTCTCTTCTCCTTCATCTACACTGATTGAAGTGGATTTAACAGGTGACGTCAATAAGGGATCATAGCTTTCATCTGGATTCACCTGGTCAGTCTGTCATGGAAAGACCAGGTGTTCCTAATGTTTTGTACACTCAGTAAATCTAAGTTATTTTATAATGGTTGACTTTAATGGAGCTTGTCAAATAAAAATCACCTTTTCAGCACCAAAAAACAGTGAGTGACATGCACTAGACTCAAGGGACAGCCTCTGAAATCCACACGAAAGGTAGGATGAAGCCTACTCTTGTTCAACAGTTTAGATTTGACTCAAATATATGTGATAAAAAATACACAGCGTGCTCCATGGGGGACCTCTGCATTGGGATGACAGTGATGAGATCAGACACAATAGCTGGGGTGCTCTACGGGTTCCTTTGACAGTGGTTCATCAGGCAGACACACCAGTAGGACGGACTGCATTCTGGAATAGCTACTGAGGTTGAATTTAGAGGTGGTGGTGGTGGGGGGGTGTTGAGATACTTCTTTCACTTCTGCTGCCAGTTTATATCTCTGTGCTTTGTGACTACTCAGGCATCTCAATGGCACTGAGGACACAGGCAGAATAATCAAAACAGACCACATCACAAGCTGGCTGCTACTGTGGATACTTCTGTTACCCCTTGGTGCAACTGTACTTTTGACAGGCCTGTGAGGTGCATGGCAGAATATGTCTAAACAGACAGCAGGATCATACAGAAAAATGTGCATTAGGAGAAGTGTAACTCTTCAATGGCTATGCGAGGTGGAACTGGAACTGGAACATGCTGCCATGGAAATACTGGGACATTTTCAGCTTCCAGGAATTATGTACAGATTCTCGCGACATGGTGCCGTGCATTGTGCCTGCCCATATCATGACCCCACCGCCACCATGGAGCACTCATGTCACAATGTTGACATCAGCAAAACCCTTGCCTACACGATGCCATGCCTGGTACAGTTGTAACTGGGATTCATCTTTGAAGAGGTCATCGAAGGTGGGCATTTGCCCACAGTCGGTTACTACACCGAACTGCAGCCAGGTCAAGACACTGGTAAGGATGATGAGCATGCAGATGAGCTTTCCTGAGACGGGTTCTTTGGTTGTGCAAACCCAGTTTCATCAGCTGTCCGGAGTTGCAAAGAAAAAGCCTTATCTCAGACTGGCCAATAAAAAGAAAAGATTAAGTTGGGCAAAAGAACACGGACACTGGACAGAGGAACTCTGCCTAGAAGGCCAGCATCCCAGAGGCGCCTCTTCACTGTTGACGTTGAGACTGGTGTTTTGCGGGTACTATTTAATGAAGCTGCCAGTTGAGGACTTGTGAGGAATCTGTTTCTCAAACTAGACACTCTAATGTACTTCTCCTCTTGCTCAGTTGTGCACCTGGGCCTCCCACTCCTCTTTCTATTCTGGTTAGAGCCAGTTAGTGCTTTTCTGTGAAGGGAGTAGTACACAGCTTTGTATGAGATCTTCAGTTTCTTGGCAATTTCTCGCATGGAATAGCCTTCATTTCTCAGAACTAGAATAGACTGATAAGATTCAGAAGAAAGTTCTTTGTTTCTGGTCATTTTGATCCTGTACTCGACCCACAAATGCTGATGCTCCAGATACTCAACTAGTCTAATGAAGGCCAGTTTTATTGCTTCTTTAATCAGAAAAAAAACGTTTTCAGCTGTGCTAACATAATTGAAAGAGGGTTTTCTAATGATCGATTAGCCTTTTAAAATGCTAAACTTGGATTAGCAAACACAACTTGCCATTGGAATACAGGAGTGATGGTTGCTAATAATGGGCCTCTGTACGCCTACGTAGATATTACATTAAAAATCTGCCGTTTCCAGCTACAATAGTCATTTACAACATTAACAATGTCTACACTGTATTTCTGATCAATTTGATGTTATTTTAATGAACAAAAAAATATATTTTCTTTCAAAAACAAGGACATTTTAAATTGACCCCAAACCTCTGAACGGTAGTGTACATCTATATACAGTGGGGAGAACAAGTATTTGATACACTGCCGATTTTGCAGGTTTTCCTACTTACAAAGCATGTAGAGGTCTGTCATTTTTATCATAGGTACACTTCACTTTTTGAGAGACGGAATCTAAAACAAACATCCAGAAAATCACATTGTATGATTATTAAGTAATTCATTTGCATTTTATTGCTTGACATAAGTATTTGATCACCTACCAACCAGTAAGAATTCCGGCTCTCACAGACCTGTTAGTTTTTCTTTAAGAAGCCCTCCTGTTCTCCACTCATTACCTGTATTAACTGCACCTGTTTGAACTCGTTACCTGTATAAAAGACACCTGTCCACACACTCAATCAAACAGACTCCAACCTCTCCAGAATGGCCAAGTCCAGAGAGCTGTGTAAGGACATCAGGGATAAAATTGTAGACCTGCACAAGGCTGGGATGGGCTACAGGACAGTAGGCAAGCAGCTTGGTCAGAAGGCAACAACTGTTGGTGCAATTATTCGAAAATGGCAGAAGTTCAAGATGACGGTCAATCACCCTCGGTCTGGGGCTCCATGCAAGATCTCACCTCATGGGGCATCAATGATCATGAGGAAGGTGAGGGACCAGCCCAGAACTACACGGCAGGACCTGTTCAATGACCTGAAGAGAGCTGCGACCACATTCTCAAAGAAAACCATTAGTAACACACTACGCCGTCATGGATTAAAATCCTGCAGGGCACGCAAGGTCCCCTACTCAAGTCAGCGCATGTCCAGGCCCATCTGAAGTTTGCCAATGACCATCTGGAGGATCCAGAGGAGGAATGGGAGAAGGTCATGTGGTCTGATGAGACAAAATAGAGCTTTTTGGTCTAAACTCCACTCGCCGTGTTTGGAGGAAGAAGAAGGATGAGTACAACCCCAAGAACACTATCCCAACCGTGAAGCATGGAGGTGGAAACATCATTCTTTGGGGATGCTTTTCTGCAAAGGGGACAGGACGACTGTACCATATTGAGGGGAGGATGGATGGGGCCATGTATCGCAAGATCTTGGCCAACAACCTCCTTCCCTCAGTAAGAGCATTGAAGATGGGTCGTGGCTGGGTCTTCCAGCATGACAACGACCCGAAACACACAGCCAGGGCAACTAAGGAGTGGCTCCGTAAGAAGCATCTCAAGGTCCTGGAGTGGCCTAGCCAGTCTCCAGACCTGAACCCAATAGAAAATCTTTGGAGGGAGCTGAAAGTCCGTATTGCCCAGCGACAGCCCCAAAACCTGAAGGATCTGGAGAAGGTCTGTATGGAGGAGTGGGCCAAAATCCCTGCTGCAGTGTGTTTAAACCTGGTCAAGAACTACAGGAAACGCATGATCTCTGTAATTGCAAACAAAGGTTTCTGTACCAAATATTAAGTTCTGCTTTTCTGATGTATCAAATACTTATGTCATGCAATAAAATGCAAAATAATTACTTAAAAATCATACAATGTGATTTTCTGGATTTTTGTTTTAGATTCCATCTCTCACAGTTGAAGTGTACCTATGATAAAAAATGACAGACCTCTACATGCGTTGTAAGTAGGAAACACTGCCGATTTTGCAGGTTATCAAATACTTGTTCTCCCCACTATAGATATGTGGCATAGGGTGGTCTAGCGGTCTAGGCTGCTGCCTCCGGTGCATACAAAGACTTAATTTTATTTATATACACAGTGCCAGTCATAAGTTTTGACACACCTACTCATGTGAAGAGATAAAAACTATGAAAAACACAAATGGACTCATGCAGTAACCAAAACAACTGTTAAACAAATCAAAATATATTTTCTATTTGAGATTTTTCAAAGTAGCCAACCTTTGCCTTGACAGCTTTGCAAATGATTGGCATTCTCTCAACCAGCTTCACCTGGAATGCTTTTCCAACAGTCTTGAAGGAGATCCCACATATGTTGAGCACTTGTTGGCTGCTTATCCTTCACTCTGCAGTCCAACTCATCCCAAACCATCTCAATTGGGTTGAGGTCGTGTGATTGTGGAGGCCAGGTCATCTGATGTAGCACCATCACTCTCCTTCTTGGTCAAATAGCCCTTACACAGCCTGGAGGTGTGTTGTGGGTCATTGTCCTGTTGAAAAACAAATGATACTCCAACTAAGCACAAACTAGATGGCATGGCGTATTGCTGCAGAAAGCTGTGGTAGCCATGCTGGTAAGTGTTCCTTGATTTCTAAATAAATCACTGACAGTGTTACCAGCAACGCACCCCCACACCATCACACCTCCTCCTCCGTGCTTCACCATGGGAACCACACATGTGGAGATCATCCGTTCACCTACTCTGTGTCTCACAAAGACACAGCGGTTGGAATACAAAATCTCAAATTTGGACTCATCAGACCAAAGGACAGATTTCCATTGGTCTACTGTCTATTACTCATGTTTCTTGTCCCAAGCAAGTCTCTTCTTCTTATTGGTGTCCTTTAGTGGTTTCTTTGCAGCAATTCGACCATGACGGCCTGATTCACATAGTCTCCTTATACCTTGTCACAACACAACTAATTAGCTGAAACACAAGAAGAAGGAAAGAAATTCCACAAATTTACTTTTAGGCACACCTGTTAATTGTAATGCATTCCAGGTGACTTCCTCATGAAGCTGGTTGAGAGAATGCCAAGAGTGTGCAAAGCTGTCATCAAGGTAAAGGGTGGCTACTTTGAATAATCTATTTATATTTTGATTTGTTTAACACTTTTTGGTTACTACATGATTCCATATGTGTTATTTCATAGTTTACAATGTGGAAAATAGTAAAAAATAAAGAAAAACCCTTGAATGCGTAGGTGTGTCCAAACTTTTGAAAGGTACTCTATATATATTGTTTTGTATCTATTTTTCTTTTTAAGTCTTTGTTTGTTTATTTGATAGAGAGATTATGGTGAAATATAGAGTGCTGAAATAGCAGTTAGCTGCATTGGAACCCATGCTGCAGCAGTACATGTGCACCGGAGACATGTGCATCTAGTGGCTAAACTGCTAGATCACCTACCCGCAGCTTACTACTTTTAATGATCTAATAAATTCAATCAATCAAGAATAAATATACTTGTAAGGTTCCTGTCTAACTGTAAGATGTGTTGGTGTGTTGGTTCCCCTGGGCAGGAAAATGGTCAGAAAATCCCTGGTGGCTGGGCTGGTAGTTTTGTTGGTGGCTGCAGTGGGAGTGTTCGTGGGGGTGTTCATGGGGATGGGAAACAAGAGCCCCATCTCCCCCTCAGACCATTTCTACTCCAAAGCTGCCGTGGCTGCAGATGCTGGAACGTGCTCTGAGGTGGGGAGGTAAGTAACGTTACACTAGACAACTAATTCCCTTTGATACAATGATTCATGGAGGCAATCAAATGACAGGACATGATTAAGCTCTACAAGGAGAATTACGTGTGTGTGTGTGTGTGTGTGTGTGTGTGTGTGTGTGTGTGTGTGTGTGTGTGTGTGTGTGTGTGTGTGTGTGTGTGTGTGTGTGTGTGTGTGTGTGTGTGTGTGTGTGTGTGTGTGTGTGTGTGTGCCTAGGGACATTCTGAAGAGGAATGGCTCAGCGGTGGATGCATCTATCGCTGCCCTTCTGTGTGTTGGCCTCCTGAACGCTCACAGCATGGGCATTGGAGGGGGGCTCTTCTTCACGATCTATAACGCTTCCACAGGTGAGTCAGTGTGTCCTCAAGCCTCCACAAATGACAGAATGCTAATAAACACATCCATGTCTGCATTTTCTATCCCTGCTCGACAGGGAAGGTTGAAACCATTGACGCGAGGGAGACAGCACCCATGAACGCGACAGAAGACATGTTTGGCAATAACACCCAGCTTTCTCGGAAAGGTACCAGTTCTACTGTTCTGGAATGTACGTCAGGTACAGGATAGGTTAGGCAGGTTCTGTGGTTCAAGATAACAGCTGAACAGTTATACGGTAGCTGGAGTGTATCACAGTGAGATGGGGATAGAGAGAAGATGACACTGCGAAAATATTATGAACCTTCTGGCATCCTCTTCCCTGGTTTTCCATCATTCTAAGGAACATTATGTCTAACTGTCTGCATCATATGCATGGGTACAACAAGGGGGCAACTGTTTCACCTGTCAAAATGAGGAAATATACTGATATGTTTTTCAAATCCTTTGTGAGCAGGGTTTCAACTTTGTGCAAATGGTGGTAAAGTTGTCTCTGCATAACAGGTGGATTGTCTATTGCCATTCCTGGGGAGATCCGTGGTTACGAAATGGCACACAGGAGACATGGCAGGCTGCCATGGAAGGATCTGTTTGAGCCAAGCATTGCTTTGGCACGCATCGGTTTCCCTATAGGCAAAGCCCTGGCCAAAGCCATCTTCAAGAACAAGGACGCTATTCAAGGAGATGCCAATATGTGGTGAGGACAGGACAAACACTGAAATGTTGTTGATTTTATCTGTAAATTCTATATTACTACTACAACCACTTCTACAAATGTACCTTTTTATATCAGCGTGAATGTAATGCTCTATGAAGTGCTGTAATAGGATTAGTTGATTTTATCACAGAGTACCCCATATTTCAACCAATAAAATGTGATTATTTTGATGTCATTCATGGCTTCCTCTGTGATTTATTATGACCACTGATGATTTATTTGATTGGCCACTGTAAAACCTATGATGACAAAGCCATGGGAATTCTGGTCCTTTTATTCTATGGGTTTGCTTGAATAACTCCTGCTAATAAGTTCTCTGTTCTTGATTTTGTACTCCAGTGAAGTGTTCTGTGACTCCCAGAAAAACATCCTGAAGGAAAATGACATCGTTAAATTTCCCAAATTAGCAGACACCTATGAGAGGATAGCAGAGGAGGGACCGAATGTTTTTACAATGGGACAATGGCACAGACAATTGTGGATGACATCCAGGCAGCAGGTCTTTACATTTGTGCATTATAAAATCCTATTACATCTTATCATTCTTGTTGTACACTATGAGGATGATCAAGCGAGACAGATCTTATCGGCAGTGTGTCGATGTGCTTCTTGAGCAGTTATTTCCTCTTCTCAGGAGGGATTATAACCCTGGAGGACCTGCTGGAGTACCGGCCTGTGTTGAATGAGAACCCACTGAAGCTGACCGTGGAGAGTACACCATGCACGTCCCAGACGCCCCTCCAGCGGCCCAGTCCTGGCACTCATACTCAACATAGTGGACGGTGAGCAGCAGCCTAGCTAACTCTGAGTCTGAACTCAGCCATGCAGACCAGAGGATTTCAGGTTTCCTTCCCTGTACTCTGCTTGGACACTGTTTACTCCCCTCCGTAACCACCACCAACCCTCTACACTAATTCAGCCACAGTTAATTCACCAGGGCCTCATTTATAAACATTGCATATGCACAAAATATGTCCCAAAACATGCGTGCACCAGTTTTCACTCAAAAGTGGACGTTATTAAAAACTGAAATTTACTGAGAATGTGCTTATCCTCCCGCAAACTTTAGACCATACGAAGGCACAGTTTGCAGTGGTTGAATTATTGCATTGCAAGAAGGCAACAGTAGCCTAGTAGACTTGTCCAAATGGGGAATAAATTATGACTTATTCATGACAAAAAAACAGGTAGCTAAATATAATAAAAAAGATGCAATAATTTGCTGTTAGTGAGAAAAGCAAAAACTAAGTTCTTGACATTTTCCGTATTGACTGACCTTCATGTCTTAAAGTAATGATGGACTATAATTTCCCTTTGCTTATTTGAGCTGTTCTTGACATAAATGGACTTGGTCTTTTCCCAAATACAGCTATCTTCTGTATACCAACACTACCTTGTCACAACACTCACTCACAACACTTGGTTCAAATACGTTAAGAAGCATGAAATTCCACACATGAACTTTTAACAAGGCACACCTGTTAATTGAAATGCATTCCAGGTGACTACCTCGTGAAGCTGGTTGAGAGAATGCCAAGAGTGTGCAAAGCTGTCATCAAGGCAAAGGGTGGCTACTTTGAAGGATTTCAAATATAAAATATATTTTGATTTGCTTAACACTTTTTTGGCTACTACATTATGCCATATGAATGATTTCATAGTTTTGATGTCTTCACTATTATTCTACAATGTAGAAAATAGTAAAAATAAAGAAAAACCTTGGAATGAGTAGGTGTGTCCAAACTTTTGGCTGGTACTGTACATTAAATCTACTGTATCTCTGATAAATTAACAACTAGTTATTTTTAGGCTGAAATATTACATCAATATTTTTTGTGTTTTTTTCTTCAGGGTATAATTTTACTGGCACGAGTGTCTCTACGGCCGAGAAAAAGACTTTGACATATCACCGCATCGTGGAAGCATTCCGATTTGCTTATGCCAAGAGGAGCAGACTAGGGGACCCACGCTATCTCAATATCACTGATGTGAGAACCCTGATTCCCATTTTTCAAGTACACAGTTTCACTCAAAAATATATATTTGACTTTGAAATAAAGATGGTTTGTAGTTGTTTAAAGAATAGGCTGTTCACCAACTGAATTCCTTTTTTACTGATGATTTAATATTCTCTCCAGCTCATTCACAACATGACCTCAGACTACTTTGCTGATGGGATCAGGAGTAAGATCACAGATGACACCACTCATCCCGACAGCTACTATGAGCCAGATTATTTTGTCCCTGACAATCACGGAACAGCACACCTGTCCGTCATAGCAGAGGATGGAAGTGCTGTGGCTGCCACCAGCACAATCAATCTATAGTAAGAGTCCTACAAGGCAAGACCTCTTGAGACAATAGGACTAATGAATACATAATGCTACAGGGTAGATTATAGATATCCAGAGACAGATAATTAATATAGCATACACTCTAAACACGCTTTGCTTGCCGATGGTCTTACTGAGGATTCTCTGTTTTCATTTAACCATTAAATAACATTCATATGATATGTAACTCCTATCATTTCCCATCTTCAGTTTTGGCTCCAAAGTCATGTCCCGATCAACTGGCATCATTTTCAATGATGAGATGGATGACTTCAGCTCTCCACACATCACCAATGGCTTTGGAATCCCTCCATCTCCTAACAACTTCATCCAGCCTGGTGAGATAGTATAGGAACTAAAATCTATATCCTTATTGCCGGTAAGCTACTGAAAGTTCTCAATTTACACATGGCCCCAATTTGAGCCTTGGCTGGTTTGTTTTCTGAGAATAACTTTGTCTGAATATTTAGCTGTCTCTCTGTTTTAGGTAAAAGGCCTCTATCTTCTATGTGCCCAACTATTATCTTGGACAAAGACAATAGAGTTAAAATGGTGGTGGGAGCCTCTGGTGGAACAAAGATCACCACAGCGACTGCCCTAGTAAGTCTTGAGCCATACAAATAAATTGATCATCTAAAACAGATAAAGCCTACACATGACAGCCATCTATCCTTACATTGTGATATTGTGATGAATCAGAGTACAAGTAGCTTCCTTTTCTCATTTACATAGGTGATTCTGAATTCCTTGTTCTTTGACTACGACCTCAAAAAAGCTGTGACACAACCTCGAATTCACAATCAACTCAACCCAAATATGACAGTAGTGGAGCATGGCTTTGAAAAGGTGGGTAATTTTGAACAATATTGCATAGAATATTGTTTGATGAAAAAGTACAAATTCATTTGAAAAGCTTTTGGGTAACTGAAATGTAATCTGTGTGTGTGTGTGTGTAATAGAGCGTATTAGATGGTCTGGCACAGAAGAACCATGTAACAGAGCTGCTGATGACTCCTGGATCAGTAGTTCAGGCGGTGGTGCGACAGGGGGAGCGGCTCTGTGCTGAGTCCGATCCCAGAAAAGGGGTTATCCAGCGGGCTACTGAGTCTCCATAAAGAAACAGGGCCATTAAGAGACAGGGCCATAGAGAGGCCATGTATCTGCAATGAAACAATGGCTCCTCAAGGAGGCACAGCCACTTTTTCTTCAGCCTAAATTATTTTCAAGACATGGAAAATGACTTTACTCCACATCAATACCTCCTCTCTTCACACCAAATAATCGGCAACTTTTATTTGCTTTTATTTCAGCATTATTTATTTTTGTGTTTTGAAAAAGAAGTGCGATTGCAACTCTGAGAGTGGCATTTTTAAAATCCTTGCTGTATCAAGAGATCATTGTCAATTATCCTAAAGAAAGAAGTTTATTTGTGCAATGCAGTGGGGTAGCAGAACGCTGGACTGTAACTGTCGTTTCCTGCTGGTTGTAAATACCAATGGGCCAGAACTGAAATGGACACCATGGATCACCTGATGTACATTCTGAAATAGTTTGCTTATGAAATATTAGCCAACATATTAGTCAAATTACTCTGTGATGATGAGCAATCATTCTGTTTGACAGAAAAATAGCCATTTATCTGAGATTTAAGAAAGGTCATGTTTTAGGGGATAATGTGAACACCAATATGAAAGGTTGTCAAAGTAGTTTGTCTCTGTCCATTGAACAAATCAAATATAGAGAAATTACTGTTTTGTCTCTCCATCAAGGAAAAATGGTCTGTATGTTTTAACCATGTAAAATACCACAGTTGGTCACTGAAAACTCCTCGACTTCCACCTCAGGTCTTAACAGGTCAGGTTGACATATCTCTTGGTGCTTTATGGGTTGGCTAAAGCACAAACAGATCTGTCAACCAGGCTACAGGTCTACCATCTGCCTTATGAAGATGTTGGTCACAGGTAGCTACATTTTTATTTTCATGAGAATTCTGATCTGTAACTCTAAAACAGTGATTTCTGTTTTACTGATTTCATCTCAACTCTGCCCATTGCCCATGGGAGCCTGCTGTTAATAAGGGCTCAAATATGGCTGCCATTGACCTATTCAAATGGTATTTTTATATTTTTTTTGTGATGAGGATTGTTAAGAAAGACACATTTTTAATGTTTAATATCGAGTAAGTGAATTTAGTGTATTTAAAAAATACATGTGCAGATATATTTTTTAAACTTGCATTGTTCTCATGCCATGCTTGTTGCTATGCTTGTTGCCATGCTTGTTGCTATGCTTGTTGCCATGCTTGTTATTAAACATTTTAAACAAATACATATTTCACATTACTCTGCCTGTTCCCCATATTCTGAACGACATCCTTCTCTGCTTTGATAACTGTAAACTGCTGAACAAATGTTACTGTAGTATGAAATCAAATTATTGAAGCAAGGTTATAGCAGAATGTTTTACAGTACACAATATGTTAACAGCTACATTATGTCTAACCAACTGACTGAAGTACCATTTCATACAAAAACATTTGCCTCAACTTCCTTTAACAGTTTGAAGAACAAAATACCCAGCAGTTTCCTTCTGACAAATCTTGGCAAGATGTGGCATTTGGCACCAGCTGTGGCTTTTACAAAAACCTCCAATTGGATTAATCACTGAAGCCATTGAACTGCCTGTGCTTCTATAGACCAGTGAAGTATAAGAAGCTAAATAGACAATAAATCACACATAGGATTCACCCTAAATACTTCCTCTCTATCAAACCGCTCTTCTCTTTTATGAGGTTCTCAATAACTGAAAAGACAAGCATGCTAATAGACCTCACCAGTAGGACTATAGGTGGCAGAGTTGGTGACTTGGCAGTTGAATAAAGAGTCAAACATTTAACAACATAGATGTGAAAATCTCCATGAGAATGATATACACTAAAATTACAAAACATTAGGAACACCTGCTCTTTCCACGACATAGACTGACCAGATGAATCCAAGTGAAAGCTATGATCCTTTATTGATGTCACTTGTTAAATTCACTTCAAAATCAGTGTAGATGAAGGGGAGGAGACAGGTTAAATGAATGTGGCCTGAGACACTATCTGTGTATACTCTACTCTCTTCTTCCTTGTGAGAGTGAAATGATTCATATTCATTCAGACAGCATTCAGCCTGTGGGCAGATGGGGAAGGATGGCTAATGAAGCTGTACATTATATACATAAATAGTAAAGCAAGTGTTTTTCAATCCTTTGACACAGCTCATCTTAACTGTGCTAATGGAACATATCCCATGCCCCGACTACTGTGATCCCTATGACAGCACAGGCCTGAACAGAGTCTAGTGTCAACGTTGAGGCTCAGTGCTCACATACAGGGGAGGCCACTGGTGCAGAGAACATCTAGCGTCAATGATCACATAGCCCATCTAGAGTTGTCTGATGAAAAGACCAGCCATCCCACGGCTGCAGCTCCCTCCATCTCCAGAGATATAAACACGCACACACACAAGAGCAGAGTGAATTATGCAGCGTGTGTGTATTTACACAGGCTCTGTCCCGTTTCTGTTCCACGAGGCCCACCATCTGTGTGTTTATAGAGTGAGGTAGCTAAACACGCCTGGGGCCTTACAGAGTGCTTCCTGTGCAAACATTCAGAAACACACAACTTAAATTGTCGAACTTTCAACACCTGGACTAACCCTGCATGTTAATGGTAAGAGTGATTGTGCAATTGAACAGAAAAACATTTTTCCTGTCTAATGTAAACTGTTGAAATCAACCAAAAAAGTTCAAGTAATGATGACAATGCATTTTTCCTTGCGAGAGGGACATGAGGAATTTCTCAAAAACGAACCCACTCAAACGTTATTCAATTGCCTTTTACCTAAGTTGGTTCTAGTTTGTACCTCTGAAATTATTAAAGAGCCAGAATGAAATATTTGAAGGCTCAGGGCTGTTTCAGCATGTCACTGCTTCCTTTCAGTAATAAGACTTCTGTGTTTGCAAACCAACGTTAGGTAATGTTTTAAATGCTATTAGACTAAGCTTCTTCTGTATACAAACCAAAGGACAATTAAGGATATTCAAATGATCCAAATTGTTTCACAAGACCTTTTCTTAGATCAGTGTCATTATGAAGAGATAATGTGAACGTAGTGGCGCTCATGACTGGCACATTAAAAAATGACCACTCTTAGAGGTTGCATAAATCTACACCAGACTAACCAAAACAATATGCAGTGTCATTGCTTAGCTCAGTTTCCCACAGAATGTGTTACATTATGGCACACACACAGAGATCTAATTTCAGTTCATCTCAGAACTATCCCATTAAAATTAGGAAATATTTTCACTTCATTTAAATAGTTGAAATTACATTGTTCATTGGCATGCTCCAACTGAAGAAAAATCACCTTGCTCTCTAAAACGTATTCATCTTCTGCCCGGCTCTGATATTACAGTCATTCATCATATTGCGGTGGGTAAAACTGGCTCTCCCTGACAGCTCGGTTAAGCCTTCCTTCATTCTCTAAGCATAGATGATTAGATGCTCTATGCTAGACATCTCTGTCTTGACCTCTGATGAGATCCCACCACTGGGACTTTGAAAAATATGTTGATGATATCTATTCTATTGACATCCTTCAGAGGCAATGACAACCTCGGAAGGATTCTTTCCTGAATAAGGTAAAACTCATTGTTGACTACTGGTATGTACCCTATGCTGAAATTCAAATACTATGTGGGTGTTATGTATGCAAATTAAAATACACAAAGGTTGTGGGGAGGCCCAGCCAGGATGCACTTTTTCTCCAATAGCTGTGATCGCCATCTAGTGGTAGTGTAGTCAGAAACATTTTCAGGTGGAACAAATTATAGTGATTTTCAGGTTTGCAGTTTCACAAGAAAAAGGACAACAAACTTGGGAGATAAGATTATAGAGACTTTAAGTTTGATCTTTATATTGTATAAAAATGATACACGTTTGCAATGTAAAATTGGGAGTGCCTAAACCAGTTGTTCCTCTACTAATGCAGCAATTTGAAACAAAAGATAGCATGAAATGTGAAGTTCATGACAAAGACAGAGTACACCAGTATATGTACAGGTCTGTGTTAGGGTGGTGATGACTGTTCAGAGTCGCATGGCGACGGCTGCAGCTCCAGCAGGTGGAACAGCTTGGCACATTTGTTGCATTGGGGGGTTTGGCCCAGGGTGTGGTGCAGTCGGGCCTGCAGGTAGTGGATGTCCCACAGACGCCCCTTACAGTCCAGCATGGAGAAGTAGGCTACAGCCTCAACCAGAGTCTGCATAGCCAGGCCCAGACCTGGAGGGAGACAACAGGGAATCAGACGTTTGGGTTGTGTAAATATCCAAAATTGTAGTGTAATTCTCATTGCTGATACTGCTCATGTGACTCAAAAGAAAATACAATGCGGAAAGACTCCTATGTGTACTCAAATGATAAAGTCCTCCTAACCACCAACAAACATGTACATTTCTTTGAGAAAGTGATATGAAGCTTTGCTGTTGGGGATGTGTGGTACCTGCATGCCTCTGACCACTGGGCTGGGACCCAGCAGTGGCCACCTGACAGCGGGCTGGTCCAGCACTCCCAGTATCAACTGGACAGGGAGACAGAAAACAACACAAACTATTGATGGAGTTTTTAAATATAGCCCAGTATGACTTTCCTTGTTTTGCCTACATGTGGGAGTATGCTTTGCATGCAGTATACAGTTCCGTCTAAGGTCAAGAGATTAAAGATTTGTATATCTGAGAATATGTGTGTATACACCAAGCATACCAGGCTTACATATTGCGTGTGTTGACCTGAGTGAAGGCCAGGTGCAGGATAGTCAGAGACCAGGGCATGTAGATGGTGCTGTCTGGCCAGGGACTGCAGCAAGAGAGCAAGGGCTGTGGCAACACCTGACGACTCTCAATGCAACTCTGCAATGGCCAGCATCACCCTGCACAAGGCACACACACAAATATAAAAACACAGCCACACAACCCTTAGCCAAACAAATACTGTAGCTTTGACAAATTGATAAACATATATTCAAACAACATTCTAGGACTCCATCGACAGATGAGGTCTGGTGTTTTTATTTAGTGTCCTGGCCCACCTGATGCTCATCTCTGAGTACTTGGTCTTCTCACAGTACAGCTGCAGCCTCTGCAGGATACTGTACGCTTTAGTGGTCCGGTTCAGCGCCTTCGGCACTTGAGCTTTCCTGTTAACACAACACATACACAGGTAAACTGCCAAAATAAAGGAAACACCAACATAAAGTGTCTTAACAGGGTGTTGGGCCACCACGACCAGCCAGCAGCTTCAATGCACCTTGGCATAGATTCTACAAGAGTCTGGAACTCTATTGAAGGGATGCGACACCATTCTTTGACAAGAAATTCCATCATTTGGTGTTTGTTGATGGTCGTGGAGAACGCAGGTGCCTCTCCAGAATCTCCTATAAGTGTTCAATTAGGTTGTGATGACAGACAGCCATGCATATAGTTTACATAGTTTTCATGCTCATCAAACCATTCATTGACCACTCGTGCCCTGTGGATGGGGGCATTGTCATCCTGGAAGAGACCACTCCAATCAGTATAGAAATGATTCACCATAGGTTAAAAGGTGATCACTCAGAATGCCTGTGAATGTATTGCCGTTTAACTTGCCCACTAAGGGGTTGAGTAGACCAAAACCATTCAAGAAAAATGTACCCCAGACCATAACAGAGCCGCCAGAACCCTAATTTACTCAAGTGTTTCCCTTATTTTGGCAGTACCTGTACATACAATTAACTAGAACAGTGGTTCCCAAACTGTGGGACCGAGGGGGGGACTCAGCATGGTTTTAAACTTACTCTTGAAAGTTGTAATAGTAGAATGTACAAGGTGCAATTTCGAAATTGGGTCGTGCATCATCAGTTTTCCTCTTGTCATGTCAGTCATTCTACACCTTAAAGAGCTATTTATAACTTGTCAGAAAAGTCCAGATCAACTAGCCCATGTCAGCTAATGTTATTCTTTTTCTTTTTTACATTTTTAGCCCATAGATATTGCTGTAATTTGTTTGTGACTCAAATATCACATGAATACACAGTAGACATGGCAAAATGCATAGAATTGCAAGAAAATGTGCACAATTTTCTTTACACCCCATGACAAATTCTGTAGAACTTCAGGAAATAAGCTTTAAACCGGCAAACTTCTCTTCACCAACAAGAGGGGTGTGAACAGTTTGCGTCATGAACAGTGCCTATAGAAATAGACGAAGCGCATGCTCGGGTGGGGGGAGGGGGTCAAGTCTAAAGTTGATGGATAGAGATGAGTAGGAGTTCAGATTGCCTCACCGTGGCATGTTGGGTGTGAGGGGGAAACTGCTCCTTCAGATGCTTCAGGACCTCAGACACAGCCCCATACAGGCCCTGGAGAGAAAGAAACAGGAGCTAAAACAAGTTTCACTCAGTCAGTACCAGTGCACATCTCCTGAGATGTAATCTGGATCACATCAATGCTTGTGAAACAGCCCTGAGGGAGATGGGACAGAAGACAGATAAGAGGTGGAGCCAGAGACAGAAGTGGAGCCAGAGACAGAGGTGGGAAGAGGTGTACTAACTACAGTATCTGTTCAACATGCAGCTCAGCCAGGTGGCAGAGGGAATTGTGGTTCACATTGCTGCCAAATATGTGAGTGACAACCAGGTTTTGTTATTTTATATTAAATTCATTGCATTTTGAATCTTTTATTTTTAGTATGGACTCTTTATGTCAGGGAATGTCAGAATGAGTGAAGGAGACCCACCTCTTGCCATACATCATCCATATGGATGAAGTCTGAGCCAGGCTGATGTCTATGAGCTCTGACAGGCTGTGCTTCCAGCACTTTGCAGGATGTCTGTGTCCTTCAGAGCATCCATGAGCTCATGGGCTGTCTTGCCCTGGATCGCCCCCTGCTGGACCAGGGAATGAATGCCCAGATATGCCAAATACTGAGGAGAGAAAATCAAATGAAAGGAAAGCCCCTCTGAAAACTATTTTATTTGTCACATGCTTCATAAAAAACAGGTGTAGACTTAACAGTGAAATACTTATTTCCGGGTCCTTTTCCAACAATATAGAGTTTAAAAAAAATATATTTATATATTTACAGAAAAATAGTGTTAAGAGGAATTATTACACAGTGAACAACAAATAACAATAATGAGTAAAAATAACATGGCAGGGGTACAAAATAATTGCGGTAGCTATGTAGAAATAGGTAGGGATAAAATGACTAGGCAACAGGATAGACAATAGGAAGTAGTAGCAGCGTATGTGGTGAGTGTGAAAGTGTGTGTGAGTTTACATTTTATTTTAATTTTAAATAACTTTATTTAACTAGGCAAGTCAGTTAAGAACAAATTCTTATTTTCAATGACAGCCTAGGAACAGTGGGTTAACTGCCTGTTCAGGGGGAGAACGACAGATTTGTACCTTATCAGCTCAGGATTTGAACTTGCAACCTTTCGGCTGCTAGTCCAACGCTCTAACCACTAGGCTACCCTGCCGCCCCAGGTATCAGTATGCATGTGTGTGCATGTTGGCGTATGTTGCGTGTGTGTGTGTATTTGTGTGTTGGGATGTCAGTATAAGCATGTGTGAGTAGAGTCCAGTGTGTGTGGGTGCATAGAGTCAGTGCAAAAAGGGTCAATGCCGGTAATCCGGGTAGACATTTTATTAGCTATTTAGCAGTCTTATGGCATGGGGGTAGAAGCTGTTCAGGGTCTTGTTGGTTCCAGATTTGGTGCACTGGTAAGGAGGATGGTGGTAATGTGAGGGTTAGTAATGACCTGGATCTACTGAACCGCCATAGAGTCAGGAAACTGAGAGGCTATTGCATAAAACGGTAAGTAAACCTGGAGTGCTCCAGTCTCATCTGCAGGCATATGAAATTCTTACCAGTAGACAGAAGTGGACATCCATTTTCACAGAGTCTTCAGTTAGCGCAGAGCTGTCAGGTCCTTTCATCTGTTACAGCGTGTAAAGCCAACTCTGAAAGAGACAAATACATTAATGGATGATTACACAGGTACAGTATTGGTGCTGAGAATGTGAAATAGACACTGACCAACCTTGACTACACATTATGTAAATACTGTATGTTGGGCATATAACACAAACATAAAATATCCTACCAGGCAGTGCTGCAGGCACACGTGATCATTGGACTCCTGGGCGATGCGGATTGCCTCATGTAGAGCCAGGTCAGCCTGTTGACTGAGTCAAGAGTTGGAGTTGATTTTCATTTTGACATGAATCAATACTGCATACATAAATTGCAACTGATATTGATACAGACTTTCCATATCTATGCCAATCACTACTCACTAGTGACCAAAGCGACAGTGCAGTGGTGCCAGGTTGAGGGCAGCGTAGGGGAGACTTCAAGGTCTCAAATAGGGTAAATGAGAAATATGCAAACTGCAAAGGATAAGCTGATGACACAGTACTCCCCTCTACTTTTAATATCTCATGCAGTGGTGCTGTGTCCAGCTCCTCCTCCATCCTCTCCCCTACAGTGTCCTCTGTGCTGGTGAGGGCCATGTCAGAGTCATCTGCAGTCAGGGCAGGCAGCCCCACCTGGCCATCACCAGGCTGGGCGTAGTGACTGTGGTAGTAGTGCTGCAGGGCGTTGTACAGTTTGTACACCTGTTTGAAGGGCAGCTTGATGTAGGCCAGGAGCATGTGTCTCATGAACAGACCTAAAAACATAGAGGACACAGTCATGATGAGAGACAAGCATTCAGTGAGCAATCCTACAATCTGTCCCATAAATTCACATGAAATTCATATAGCAGTGCTCTCTAACGAACAGTGTTCGTCTGACCTTTGGATCAAATGATGTGTACTTGCCAACAACACTGGTCTTAAACGCCTTAGAATCAATAGCACTGAAAGGAGTGGGGAGGGTGACATGCAGCACTGACCTCTTACATTACAGGCCTAGGTAACTGCAGTTGAATCGAGAACTCATCCATACTGGAGTTTCACAGCATATTCTGTTTGAGGGCAAAATTCTTCCAGTATTCAGGAATTGGCCATGAGTCAAGTCTGGACCCTAATACATAGACAAAACCTTTGATAAAGAAAAGCAAGCAATTTACAGTGGAAAGTAGAAGCTGTAAAGGTGAACAATAAGATATTCCAACCTGTTGTAGAGGCAGGATGAGTTTGTTCAAGCGCCTTCTTTCCTGAAGAGCAATTGTTTTTGACGTGGTCATTTCGTACAGTAGGCCAGAACGGAGATGTACGGAGTCACCCAATATTTGATGCCAAACACATTGGCATGGACCACCCCATTGGTCATCATTGGGTTGAAATACAAACTTTCATGTACGCTTGACATTGTTTAAATTGAAAAGGTAACTAGCTAAGTTAGCTTCTAAATACTATAAAGTTACTTTTCAACAACGTTGTATGAAGCCAAATAATCAAGAAAAACATGCAACAGTTCGCAAACCATGTTATCAAGCTACTGTAGCTAGCTAACGTTAGGTAGCTAGACTGATTTCCTTGCTTGTTAGTTAACTACTTGAGAGTCTGGCTAACTATCTTATACTGTAGTGAGCAATTTTAAAGTCTGCAACATATGGCATTATTGACAGTAGTACTTGTATGAATTTGAACAACATCTGAAGTTGTTAACTTCTTCGATGAGTTTGAACGGCGGTTGGCATCCAATAAATGTTCCATTGCTGCCACCTACTATATTGGACTATAACTCCCTTCTATTATGCTTAATTGTTTTTTTCCCAACAACAACTAAAAAGTAATAAACAATAAAATAACCATACTGATCTATCTAACGCAACAAACACCCTGCCCTTTTTCGGTCCCTACCTAGTGACGTGCTATATGGCCACGCCCCTAAATGTCAGGGGCATTTACATTTACATTTACTCTACATACTGTAGAGTCGATTACAGATTATTCAAATGAAATTGTATTAGTCACATGCTTCGTAAACAACAAGTGTCAAATAATAGTGAAATGCTTACTTATGGGTCCTTCCCAACAATGCAGAGAGAGAGAAAATAGAGAAATAATAGAAAATAAATAAGTATTTTAAGTATTTCTCTGGTAGTGGTAGAAGTTTATTTTTTTTAAAACTTTAAGCCAAGCAGTTAAATATAGTCAAAGTTACATTTAGTAAAATAATTGGTCTGATTCGTTTGATAGACTACACTATCAACCGTATTACTTTGGATTGTGGGGCACTTAGATCACATCACAAATAACTACACTCAGACCCAGCCTACCACACTTTTATAAACTATCCTACTAGAATACCACAGTATATGAACCTGTAATAATAGAGTACAGAAGATAAGTAGGCATTGTTGAAGTTTAAAATCAATTCAAAAACGTTAGAAGGTTCGCAGGTTCAGCAACGGTTGAAGATTTGGAACATTTACTGTACCTGGATCAAAAATCTAATAATATGCTTAGTAGAAAGCATATTTATCTTTAATTTACAATCTGTAGAAACTATGAGAAAGGAAGGTTCAGAACTTTTGTGAAACATCACAATATATGGCAAATAGAAATTAAAACTGGATGGTGTTTTATTAATGTCACTTTAATAATGTTTACATATCTTGCATTACTCATTGTATTATTATATTAAAAAAAAAATTGTACCTTTATTTAACTAGGCAAGTCAGCTAAGAACAAATCCTTAGTTACAATTACAGCCTACCAGGGAACAGTGGGTTAACTGCCTTGTTCAGGAGCAGAACGACAGATTTTTCCCTTGTCGCCTCAGGGATTCGATACAGCAACCTTTTGGTTACTGGCCCGACGCTCTAATACTGTATTCTAAACTATCTTCTGTATCTTAGTCTATGCCGCTCTGACATTGCTCATCCATATATGTATATATTCTTAATTCCATTCATTTACTTAGATTTGTGTGTATTAGGTATTTGTTGTGAAATTGTTCGCTATTACTTGTTAGATATTGCTGCACTGTAGGAACTAGAAGCACAAGAATTTCGCTACACACGCAATAACATCTGCTAAACACGTGTATGTGACCAATAACATTTGATTTGATTTGTTCAGCGATATATGAATGGGAGGAGGGGTTGAGTGGAGCTGAAGGATAGGACTAAAAACAAACAAAAGATGACTACTGTAAAACATATTGTCTGTAAAATGTATATAGTATGTATAAGCTGGAAGTAGAAGCCTAAGTGTCGTTGTCGATTAGTTTACTCCAATTAGGGTCGAGTTAGGGGAAATAATAAAGGAAAATACATACATACATTTTAAAAGTATATATTTTATATAGATATATTTACAAAAAGTATATATATATGCGGGTTTGGAAATGATGCAGACATTACATTGATAAAAGCCACAATTTATATGCAATATTAAAGCTGATCAACCCCCTAAAAATACAATTTAAGCCAAGTTTAAGTTTTAAAAAACGTTATCCTTTACTTCGAAAATACATACATTTCTTAATCAAACGATAAAGCTGTTAAAACAAAGTTATGACTGGATAGATAAATAAAGTAAGGATACAGGGGTGGAAGACCTAATGGATGGAGGGATTAATGTATGGTTGGATCAAACGAAGTGAGGGCAGGTGTTCGGCAGTTGGGAGCGAAGGACACTGTACATGCTCGATGCCCACATGCAGAAACGCCCCTAATTGCGGCCTGCAGTTGTACACTATTGGATTTGACGGGATAATTTTGTTGTGGTACAATTAGTTATGCAAGAAATGACGGTGGAAATATTTTGATTTGGTACATGAAAATGTAACAGCAAAAGTAAATTTGATGGAAACAAATCTCTGATGAGAAAATGTGCATATTGTTTTTATGCGGATTTGACAATATGCGCATGAAAATCTGTCGACAATTGGATGTGAAGAAGACATACCTACACAAATCAAGTATAAGACGGCTCTCTACTAAACGAGCGCAAATTTTAGGTAGCCTAGCGGTTATGGTTCGAATCCCCGAGCCGACTAGCTATCGATGTGCCCTTGAGCAAGGCACTTAACCTTAATCGCTACTGTACGTCGTCTGCTAAATTATTAAAACGTACAATGGTGGATAGCAGTGAACAGTAGCAGTAAAGTTAACGCCCTTAAAATTGTGATTGGACATTATGGATACTGCTGCACGAGACTTCGATTCAATTGGTGGAATTTATGTCCATCAAATTACTCTCGCTGTCTAGTTTAATGCTCTAAATGCTGGTGGAAAGAAGGAAGATGTACATGTGAGGATTCCTGAGTTTTTGCAATGGTCAGACTATCCATTTATTGCCACACATTCCACAACTCGGAGTTGCTATGAAGGTACAATTATTTCACAATTATTTGTAGTTTAAATTATACTTTCCTCAATAATCAATAGGTGATTGCTGCCAAGCTAATTGACTGTCAGCAAATGTGTTAGCTAGCTAGCTAGCTCTAGCTATCTACCCAGATAGATATAGCTAGCTAGCTATGTTGAATGATCTGAGCTCAATCATCTCTAGCTCTTGGCTAGCTAATGCAGCGTTATTGCCAGCTACTGTACTGTCAGTATGTACAGTGCCTAAATAAAGTATCACATCACTTGTCCTTTTTACACATTTTATGTTACAGCCTGAATTTAAAATGTATTAAATTTAAATTTGTGTCACTGGCCAACACACAACACCCAATAATGTCGAAGTGGAATTATGTTTTTCAATTATTTTTAATCAAAAATTACAAGCTGAAATGTCTTGAGTCAGTAAGTATTCAAACTATTTGTTATGGCAAGCATAAATAAGTTAAGGAGTGAACATAGGTTAAACAAGTCACATAATAAGTTGCATGAACTCACTCTGTGTGCAATAATAGTGTTCAGCATGGTTTTGAATGACTACCTCATCTCTGTACCCTACACATACAGTTATCTGTAAAAGGTCCCTCAGTCGAGCAGTGAATTTCAAACACAGATTCAACCACAAAGACCAGGGACGTTTTCCAAAGCCTCGCAAAGTAGGGCACCTATTCCTTTGAGTATGTTGAAGTTATTATTTGCACTTTAGATGGCATATTAATACACCCAGTCACTACACATATACAGGCGTCCTTCCTAACTCAATTTCCGGCTCAGGGTTTCACAATGAGCCCAATGGTGAATTTAAAACAGAGTTTAATGGCTGTGATAGGAGAAAACTGAGGATGTATCAACAACATTGCAGTTACTCCAGAATACTAACCTAAATGACAGAGTGAAAAGAAGGAAGCCTGTACAAAATACAAATATTCCAAAACATGCATCCTGTTTGCAATAAGGCACAAATGTGGCAAATAAATATACTTTATGTCCTGAATACAAAGTGTTATGTTTGTGGCAAATCCAACACATCACTGAGTACCACATGGTGACTGCATCATGTTATGGGTATGCTTGTCATCGGCAAGGACTAGGGAGTTTTTTGGGATAAAAAGAAAGTAGAGTAGAGCTAAGCACAGGCAAAATCCCAGATGAAAACTTGGTTCAATCTCCTTTCTAACAGACACTGGGAGACAAATGCACCTTTCAGCAGGACAATAACCTAAACACAAGGCCAGATATTACTTACCATAATGAGATTTGCTTACCATGATGACATTGAATGTTTCTGAGTGGCCTAGTTAACAGTTTTTATTTATATCTACTTGAAAATCTATGACAAACATGAAAATAGTTCTATAGCAATAATCAACAACAAATTTAACAGAGATGAAAGAATTTTGAAAAGAATAATGGTCAAGTGTTGCACAATCCAGATGTGGAAAGCTCTTAGAGACATACCCAGAAAGACTCTCAGCTGTAATCGCTGCCAAAGGTGTTTCTATAAAGTATTGACTCAGAGGTGTGAATACTTATATTAATGAAATATTTCTGTATTTCATTTTCAATACATTGCAAAAACATATACTTTTTTCCTTCACTTTGTCAATAATGGGTATTGTGTGAGGATGGGTGAGATAAATAAATAAAATAAAAAAAAAAAAATTGAATTCAAGCTGCAACACAACAAAATGTGGAATAAGTCAAGGGGTATGAGTACTTTCAGAAGGCACTGTAGCTAGCTAAGTTACAATGATGCCAAAATAAGGTTAGCTAGCTACTATTAGCTAGATTTTATTTTCTAACTGTAAGAGCTAGCTAGATTACACTATCTACTCATCTAGGGAATTCTCATTAACCAGCTTTAATTTGCAATATCAGTACTATTGAAGATTGCCCCCAAGACCAAGTGTAGCTTGATGTTTTGCATCTGTACCTACTGCTAGTTGTAGCCAGCTTTGTGAAAGCACAGCAGATTGATTGAAATCTTTCCTTGCTTGTGACTGATATTTGTGATTTGAATGGATATTTATAGCATAGTTCAAATCCTCCCTCCTAGGAAGCACGCTTCCTGTCAATGAATGATTCTATTTGTTTAATGTATGTTACCATTGTCTTTAGGCTGTTTGGTTGCACATCTGTAGAAATCATGAAGTTCATTCATTGGGCATAATTTTGACTTGATTTATTAGGATCCCCATTAGCTGACGCCAATGGCGACAGCTAGTCTTACTGGGGTCCGACACATGATGAAAAAAACATACATTTAAAAACATGAACGTGTGTGTGTGTGTGCATCTATCAAATTATGTTTAGCCAAGTTTATAGCGGGAGTTATAATGTTCAAAAACAATCATCACATTGTTGCCCACCTAATGCAATTTTGTAATTGTTGTACTGTCTCTCTTCAATCAATATGTATTAGTAAAGATTATTGAACAAGTACTGTATTTAATTTCATCATAATACAATCTTAAACTGAGAGACAACTGAGGCAGTTTGCTGATATGAATGAATGATTATTGGTAGAACTAGATCAGCAGGGGACTCATGCAGATACAGGTCAATGTACCAGGAGAAACTGCATCTTCAAGAGAAACACCCTGGCAACACATCCATTAAAAAATAAGTTAATACAGACTCCCATTTAGACTAACAACTTGAGAACAGAAAATGCAAAGTTATTAGAACAATCATAATATAGCAATTGACCTGTTGCCTGAGTAACTACACTAATATATACAAAATCAAATTAGTGGGTTTGGTTATTTCAGCCACACCCATTGCTGACAGGTGTATACAATCAAGCACACAGCCATGCAATCTCCATAGACAAATATTGGCAGTAGAATGGCCTTACTGAAGAGCTCTGTAACTTTCAGCTTGGCACTGTCATAGGATGCCACCTTTCCAACAAGTCAGTTTGTAAAAATTCTGCCCTGCTAGAGCTGCCTCGGACAACTGTATGTGCTGTTGTGAAGTAGAAATGTCTATGAGCAACAACGGCTCAAACGTGAGGTGGTAGGCAACACAAGCTCACAGAATGGGACCGCCGAGTGCTGAAGCTTGTAGCGTGTAAAAATCTTCGGTCCTCAGTTGCAACACTCACTACCGAGTTCCAAACTGCCTCTGGAAGCAACGTCAGCACAATAACTGTTCGTCGGGAGCTTCATGAAATGGATTTCCATGACAGAGCAGCCGCACACAAGCCTAAGATCTCCATGCACAATGCCAAGCGTCGGCTGCTGTGGTGTAAAGCTTGCCGCCATTGGACTCTGGGGCAGTGGATGCGCATTCTCTGGCGTGATGAATCACGCTTCACCATCTGGCAGTTTGACGGACGAATCTGGGTTTGGCGGTTGCCAGAAGAACGCTACCTGCCCCAAAGCATAGTGCCAACTGTAAAGTTTGGTGGAGGAGCAATAATGATCTGGGGCTGTTTTTCATGTTTCGGGCTAGGCCTCTTAGTTTCAGTGAAGGGAAATCTTAAAGCTACTGCATACAATGACATTCTAGACGATTCTATGCTTCCAACTTTGTGGCAACAGTTTGGGAAGGCCCTTTCCTGTTTCAGCATGACAATGCTCCCGTGCACAAAGCGAGGTCCATAGAGAAATGGTTTGTTGAAATCGGTGTGGAAGAACTTGACTGGCTTGCACAAAGCACTGACCTCAACCCCATTGGACACCTTTGGGATGAATTGGAACGCTGACTGCGAGCCAGGCCTAATTGCCCAACATCAGTGCCTGACCTCACTAATGCTCTTGTGGCTGAATGGAGGCAAGTCTCCGCAGCAATATTCCAACATCTAGTGGAAAGCCTTCCCAGAAGAGTGGAGGCTATTATAGCAGCAAATGGGACCAACTCCATATTAATGCCCATGATTTTGGAATGAGAGCAGGTGTCCACTTTTGGTCATATTCCTTTTTTAAATTTTTTTATTGATTGTAATTGTTTTACTACCGCATAGTACAGTTGTAGCGAAAAGTTTTGAGAATGGCACAAATATATATTTTCACAAAGTTTGCTGCTTCAGTGTCTTTAGATATTTTTGTCAGATGTTACTAGGGAATACTGAAGTATAATTACAAGCATTTCATAAGTTTCAAAGGCCTTTGTTGACAATGACATGAAGTTGATACAAAGAGTCAATATTTGCAGTGTTGACCCTTCTCATTCAAGACCTCTGCAATCCGCCCTGGCATGCTGTCAATTAACTTCTGGGCCACATCCTGACTGATGACAGCCCATTCTTGCATAATCAATGCTTGGAGTTTGTCAGAATTTGTGGGTTTTTGTTTGTCCACCCGCCTCTTGAGGATTGACCACAAGTTCTCAATGGGATTAAGGTCTGGGGAGTTTCCTGGCAATGGACCCAAAATATCGATGTTTTGTTCCCCGAGCCACTTAGTTATCACTTTTGCCTTATGGCAAGGTGCTCCATCATGCTGGAAAAGGCATTGTTCGTCACCAAACTGTTCCTGGATGGTTGGGAGAAGTTGCTCTCGGAGGATGTGTTGGTACCATTCTTTATTCATGGTTGTGTTCTTTCAAAATTGTGAGTGAGCCCACTCCCTTTGCTGAGAAGCAACCCCACACATGAATGATCTCAGGATGCTTTACTGTTGGCATGACACAGGACTGATGGTAGAGCTTACCTTGTCTTCTCCGGACAAGCTTTTTCTGGATGCCCCAAACAATCGGAAAGGGGATTCATCAGAGAAAATGACTTGACCCCAGTCCTCAGCAGTCCAATCCCTGTACCTTTTGCAGAATAACAGTCTGTCCCTGATGTTTTTCCTGGAGAGAAGTAGCTTCTTTGCTGCCCTTCTTGACACCAGGCCATCCTCCAAAGGTCTTCACCTCACTGTGCATGCAGATGCACACACACCTGCCTGCTGCCATTCCTGAGCAAGCTCTGTACTGGTGCTGCCCGGATCCCGCAGCTGAATCAACTTTAGAAGACAGTCCTGGCGCTTGCTGGACATTCTTGGGCGCCCTGAAGCCTTCTTCACAACAATTGAACCGCTCTCCTTGAAGTTCTTGATGATCCAATAAATGGTTGATTTAGGTGCAATCTTACAGGCAGCAATATCCTTGCCTGTGAAGCCCTTTTTGTGCAAAGCAATGATGACGGCACATGTTTCCTTGCAGATAACCATGATTAACAGAGGAAGAACAATGATCCTAAGCACCACCCTCCTTTTGAAGCTTCCAGTCTGTTATTCAAACTCAATTAGCATGACAGAGTGATCTCCAGCCTTGTCCTTGTCAACACTCACACATGTAAACGAGAGAATCACTGACATGATATCAGCTGGTCCTTTTGTGGCAGGGCTGAAATGCAGCGGAAATGTTTTTGGGAGATTCAGTTCATTGACATGGCAAAGAGGGACTTTGCAAATAATTGCAATTCATCTCTTCACTCTTCATAACATTCTGGAGTATATGCAAATTGCCATCATACAAACTGAGGCAGCAGACTTTGTGAAAATTAACATTTGTGTCATTCTCAAAACTTTTGGCCAAGACTGTACTATTGTTCATGTAACAGAGACCATTATAATATGCAATGGCCATTTGATAGAGCCTAGTTCGGAAACATTGATAGAGATAGGAGCTGAACTGAAATTGAGTATGTGGAATTATCTTCCCATGGTAATACAGGGGAATGCATTCTCTCGTGTTATATTTCCAGGGAACAGATATGGAGTTAGAATTTGCAGCCACTCATCGAGGTTAGTTTATCTGATACATTAATAATTTCTCCACTACATGCCTTTGCTTTCTCACAAATTTTCCCCTGCAGACAAAGTATCCAATTTAGGGAAAGAATGATAGGATGTGCTAGATGTAGGTCTATTAGGGCTTGTCTGCATGCGATCCCTGGGCATGTCTATTCTGTTGTGCCATTCTCAACTTATGCTTTTAATTTCCTCAGCCATAACAACGTGATGTTTCTCATGTGGCTGCATAATAGTATAATAGTCGGTGTTTCCATGACCACTCTATTTTTAGGAAATGTTATCAGGCTTGCAGTAACCGTTGCAATACATTGCAGAACCTAGCCAATCCGTTTGTAGGTATCACTGTGAAAACGACTATAGGCTGTGTGGTGTTGCACAGATAGGTCTCAGCTAAAGGAGAGGAAGGGGAGACCCCTTCACACATCTGTGGAGCTCTGCAGTCTGAAAACTGCTGTCTGTGTTTTGTGTTCTCCAGGCAGGGGCCTCGTCCATGTGGGCTTCATGCTGTGGTCTGCTGAATGAAGTCATGGGCACAGGGGCAGTGAGAGGCCAGCAGCCCGGGTTCGGAGCCAGTGCTGGACCCTTCCGGTTTGCCCCCAGCGCAGGATACTCCACATACCCGCCCACAACCTCAGGAGCCCCAGCCTTGTATGTAAGGCCTGTGGCCAGGCATTCTCGGTCTTCAGGAGGAAGGTAGGTGTTTGGTTTGGGGACTATTGGGGTAGCTAGTAGACTGACTGTGAATGTCCTATATGTTTGTAGGCCAGTCCCAGATGGTTAGGGGTTGTTTGATGGGCTTTGGGGTGATGGTTAGGGGTTGTTTGATAGGCTTGGGGTGATCAAGAAGGAACCTGATAGGGTTTTTGATCCAAGGAATAATTTATGAATTGGTATGGACTGAGAGACTATTACATTCAATACACCAATATTATTTGAGATTTTATTTGAGTAGGCTTTTGAGTAGCCATCATGTTTATTTTGCCACTCATCCTCAAACAGACACACTCTACTACAGTACATGTTGTAAAGTGAGGGCCAGTATTGATTAGTTACGTCCTAATACATTAACTGTTCTTGCAGAGAGCCAAGATAAGAGACGCCAAAAGCAGCCATTTACTTCATGAGACTGCACTTACTACAGGCCTGGGGCACATCAGTTGTAATTGCTACACTCCACCACCATAGGTATTTTGTGAAAACCACATGTTTTAATTAAGTGGGCTAAAAATAGACAATGACTTAGGCTATGTATTTAGTGTAGATTTACAGTGCATTCGGAAAGTATTCAGACCCCTTGACTTTTTCCACATTTTGTTACATTACAGCCTTATTCTAAAATGTATTTTTTGCACAGATCTGGGGAACGGTACCAAAACATTTCTTCAGTATTGAAGGTCCCCAAGAACACAGTGGCCTCTATCATTCTTAAATGGAAGAAATTTGGAACCACCAAGATTCTTCCTAGAGCTAGCCACCAGGAGGTGACCAAGAACCCTATGGTCACTCTGACAGAGCTCCAGAGTTCCTTTCTGGAGATGGGAGAACCTTTCAGAAGGACAACCATCTCTGCAGCACTCCACCAATCAGGCCTTTATGGTAGAGTGGCCAGACGGAAGCCACTCCTCAGTAAAAGGCACATGACAGCCCGCTTGAAGTTTGCCAAAAGGCACCTAAAGACTGATGAAACCAAGATTGAACTCTTTGGGCTAAATGCCATGTCACTTCTTGAAGAAACCTTACACAATCTCTATGGTGAAGCATGGTGGTGGCAGCATCATGCTGTGGGGATGTTTTTCAGGGAATGGGAGACTAGTCAGGATCGAGGAAAGATGAATGGAGAAAAGTACATAGAGATCCTTGATGACAACCTGTTCCAGAGCGCTCAGGACCTCAGACTGGGGTGAAGGTTCAACTCCAACAGGACAATAACCCTAAGCACACAGCCAATACAACACAGGAGTGGCTTTGGGACAAGTCTCTGAATGTCCTTGAGTGGCCCAGCCAGAGCCCGGACTTGAACCCAATCTAACATCTCTGGAGAGACCTGAAATTAGCTGTCCAGCGATGCTCCCCATCCAACCTGTCAGAGCTTGAGAGGATCTGAAGAGTAGAATGGGAGAAACTCCTAAGTACAGGTGTGCCAAGCTTGTAGCGTCATACCCAAGAAGACTCGCGGCTGTAATTTATTTTTAATACATTTGCAAAATGTCTAAAAACCTGTTTTTGCTTTGTCATCATGGGGTGTTGTGTGTAGATTGATGATGTTAGCAGTTGATGTTACTCTTTTTTTCTCCACTTCCTGTCTGACTGACGTGCCCAAAGTAAACTGTCTGTTACTCAGGCCCTAAAGCCAGGATATGCATATAATTGGTACTATTGGAAAGAAGACACTTTGACATTTGTAGAAATGTTAAAATAATGTAGAAGAATATAACAAAATATATATGGTAGGAGAAAATCCAAAGAAAAACCAACCCGGAAATAAAAACATTTGAGAGCCCATGTTCTCAAAAAAATCTATCTCCCAGTATGCAATTCATATGGCTTCCACTGGGTGTCAGCACTCAATGTTCAAGGTTTCAGGCTTGTTTCTTCCAAAACGAGGAAGAATAATGAGTTTTACTACAGGGACACAGTCTTGAAAATGTATGTGTGAAGACAACACACACCTGCTAATATGGGTTTCCTATTGAACATACTTCTTCCCATGTGAAATATTATAGTTTGATTACATTGTAGTGTATCTGAGGATTAAATAGAAACGTATTTTGACTTGTTGAAACAAAGTTTAGGGGTAGATTTTCGGATTCCTATTTTCTATTTTGGCAAGTTGAACGAGTGGATTACTCAAATCGATGGCGCCAGCTAAACAGACTTTTTGGGATATAAAGAAGGATTTTATCTAACAAAACGACGCTACATGTTATAGCTGGGACCCTTTGGATGACAAATCACAGGAAGATTTTCAAAAAGTAAGTGGATATTTAATCGCTATTTGTGAATTTATGAAACCTGTGCCGGTGGAAAAATAGCTGGACCCTAACCATGTAAAGGAACATTGATGGTGATTTTTGATGATGACTCCGCTAGCCAGCACCTTGCCTAAAAAATAGGTGTGTGCATTTCCTTTGCCTCTAGATGTTTGGAACATCTCCAAAGGTTTGTACAGTGATTACAATGAGATGAGAGATCATACTTTTGTTTTCTATTAGGATCCTAATTTTGATTCTAACATCTAGGTGAAGTGATGCAGTGTCTGGAATCAAACCAGACTTGTATCACCTGCAAGCACCAATGGCCATGTGTTAATTGATGAATACAGACAATATGTGTTCCATCTCCTCCACTTCAAATGTGATAAATTCCTTGTCCAGACACTGAAGCAGGTAATGAAATGGGGGAAACAATGAGAATTAAATGGGAATGCAATGGGAATGCTATGGGAATGCTATGGGAATGCTATGGGAATGCTATGGGAATGCTATGGGAATGCAATGGGAATGCTATGGGAATGCTATGGGAATGCTATGGGAATGCAATGGGAATGCTATGGGAATGCAATGGGAATGCTATGGGAATGCAATGGGAATGATATGGGAATGCTATGGGAATGCTATGGGAATGCAATGGGAATGCAATGGGAAGGCTATGTGAATGCAATGGGAATGCAATGGGAATGCTATGGGAATGCTATGGGAATGCAATGGGAATGCAATGGGAATGCTATGGGAATGCAATGGGAATGCTATGGGAATGCAATGGGAATGCTATGGGAATGCTATCACGCTTTAGCCTATGTCACAAATGGCACCCTATTCCCTAAATAGTGCACAACTGTTGATCTGGGTTCATAGGGCTCTGGGTCCATAGGGCTCTGGGTTCATAGGGCTCTGGGTCCATAGGGCTCTGGGTCCATAGGGCTCTGGGTTCATAGGGCTCTGTGTCCATAGGGCTCTGGGTCCATAGGGCTCTGGGTTCATAGGGCTCTGGGTCCATAGGGCTCTGGGTCCATAGGGCTCTGGGTTCATAGGGCTCTGGGTTCATAGGGCTCTGGGTCCATAGGGCTCTGGGTCCATAGGGCTCTGGGTTCATAGGGCTCTGGGTTCATAGGGCTCTGGGTTCATAGGGCTCTGGGTCCATAGGGCTCTGGGTGCATAGGGCTCTGGGTCCATAGGGCTCTGGGTCCATAGGGCTCTGGGTTCATAGGGCTCTGGGTTCATAGGGCTCTGGGTTCATAGGGCTCTGGGTCCATAGGGCTCTGGGTCCATAGGGCTCTGGGTCCATAGGGCTCTGGGTCCATAGGGCTCTATTTAGGGAATAGGATGCCATTTGTGACACTGCCTCATTCTCCAGCTACCAGCCTGTATTCTCCATCTAAGGGTAATGCAGAAAACACCAGGCCCATATCCTGCTCCAAGGAGAGAGGAGAGAGGAGAGAGAGGAGAGAGCCTGTTTATCGTTTATCTAGCAGACTGAACGGAGAGAGAGGAGAGAGTAGAGAAAGAGGAGAGAGAAGAGAGAGAGGAGAGAGTAGAGAGAGAGGAGAGAGTAGAGAGAGAGGAGAGAGTAGAGAGAGAGGAGAGAGAGGAGAGAGCCTGTTTATTGTTTATCTAGCAGACTGAACGAAGAGAGAGAAGAGAGAGAGGAGAGAGTAGAGAGAGAGGAGAGAGTAGAGAGAGGAGAGAGAGGAGAGAGCCTGTTTATCGTTTATCTAGCAGACTGAACGAAGAGAGAGGAGAGAGAGGAGGAGAGAGTAGAGAGAGAGGAGAGAGAGAGAGGAGAGAGAGAGAGAGAGAGAGAGAGAGAGAGAGAGAGAGGAGAGAGAGAGAGAGAGAGAGAGAGAGGAGAGAGAGGAGAGAGGAGAGAGTAGAGGAGAGGAGAGAGAGAGAGAGGAGAGAGAGAGGAGAGAGAGAAGAGAGAGTGGAGAGAGGAGAGAGAGAGGAGAGAGAGAGAGAGAGAGTAGAGAGGAGAGAGTAGAGAGAGGAGAGAGAGGAGGGAGAGAGGAGAGAGTAGAGAGAGAGGAGAGAGTAGAGAGAGGAGAGAGAGGAGAGAGAGGAGAGAGAGAGGAGAGAGAGAGGAGAGAGCCTGTTAATCTACCAGACAACCCACAGTGGTCCAACCCACAGCTCTAAGAGCCTGTTCATCTACCAGACCGAACGAGAGAGACCAGACTGAAAGGTTTGTGTGCCTCTCAGCAGACTGTTAGTCTTGTCTCTGCTGTGGTGGAGTAATTTGTTATCATGTCTATCTCCCTCTTCCTCTTCACATGACCCTGCTGTCTGCTTACCCACACTGCACTGCTGCTGCTGCCGCCATCAGGACTGACTGGAATGCGACACGCAACACACACACACACACACACAGACACACACACACACAGACACACACACACAGACACACAGACACACACACGCGTGCACGCAACACACACGCAACACACACACACACACACACTCAGGGGAGGGAGCAGCCTCAACCTGCACTCTCTCCAGATGAGGGGTTTGTCTGTCTAAATGTTTTGATTAAAAGGCTGTTACTATTTTGCTAGTCACAATGTCTTTGTAATGGTGTGGGTTGGCTGCTGTGCTGACGGATGGCAAGGTGGCCGCTCCCTGTTTGTAGTGAACAGAGGAGAGAGAGAGAGAGAAGCTGTCATCACCCTGCTACAGTCGCCACCACCGCCTCAGAGAAAGAGAAGGGGGGAGGGAAGGGGCAGGAGGAATAACAGCATGTGAGAGAGGGAGGAAGAGAGAGAATAAAGAAAGTGAACAACAAGGAACACGTGCATCAGAGGTCAGTGTAGCAACTCACCTCACCCCTCCATATCCCCCTCACCCCTCCATATCCCCTCTGTATCCCCTCCATATCCCACCTCACCCCTCCATATCCCCCTCACCCCTCCATATCCCCCTCTGTATCCCCTCCATATCCCCCTCACCCCTCCATATCCCCCTTCATATCCCCCTCACCCCTCCATATCCCCCTTCATATCCCCCTCACCACTCCATATCCCCCTCACCACTCCACATCCACCTCACCCCTCCATATCCTCCTCTGTATCCCCCCCCTCATATCCCCCTCACCCCTCCATATCCCCCTCTGTATCCCCCCATATCCCCCTCTGTGTCCCCCCTCATATCCCCCTCACCCCTCCACATCCACCTCACCCCTCCATATCCCCCTCTGTATCCCCCCATATCCCCCTCACCCCTCCATATCCCCCTCACCACTCCATATCCCCCCCCATACCCCCTCACCACTCCATATCCCCCTCTGTATCCCCCCCCATATCCCCCTCTCACCCCTCCATATCCCCCTTTATATCCCCCTCACCACTCCACATCCACCTCACCCCTCCATATCCCTCACCCCTCCATATCCCCCTTCATATCCCCACTCCATATCCCCCTCACCCTCCATATCCCCCTCATCACTCCATATCCCCCTCACCACTCCATCCATCCCCCTCACCCCTCCATATCCCCCCCCTCACCCCTCCATATCCCCCTCACCCCTCCATATCCCCCTCACCACTCCACATCCACCTCACCCTTCCATATCCCCCTTCATATCCCCCTCCATATCCCCCTCACCCCTCCATATCCCCCTCACCCCTCCATATCCCCCTCACCCCTCCATATCCCCCTCCATATCAAATCAAATCAAATGTATTTATATAGCCCTTTGTACATCAGCTGATATCTCAAAGTGCTGTACAGAAACCCAGCCTAAAACCCCAAACAGCAAGCCAAGCAGGTGTAGAATCCCCCTCACCACTCCACTCCATATCCCCCTCACCCCTCCATATCCCCCTCATCCCTCCATATCCCCCTCACCCCTCCATATCCCACCTCACCCCTCCATATCCCACCTCACCTCTCCATATCCCCCTCACCCCTCCATATCCCCCTCACCTCTCCATATCCCCCTCACCCCTCCATACCCCCTCACCCCTCCATATCCCCCTCATCCCCTCCATATCCCCCTCACCCCTCCACACCCCCAGTCTTCACCAACTCCAACCGCCCGTGGCTCCTCCCCTCTGATCACCAGGCCTGGGATGGGTCCGTCATGCTGGGATAGGGCCGTCATGCTGGGATAGGGCCGTCATGCTGGGATAGGGCCGTCATGCTGGGATAGGGCCATCATGCTGGGATAGGGCCGTCATGCTGGGATAGGGCCATCATGCTGGGATAGGGCCGTCATGCTGGGATAGGGCCATCATGCTGGGATAGGGCCATCATGCTGGGATAGGGCCATCATGCTGGGATAGGGCCATCATGCTGGGATGGGGCCATCATGCTGGGATAGGGCCATCATGCTGGGATAGGGCCATCATGCTGGGATAGGGCTGTCACAGCCCCTTTGTTTAACCCTCACAGTTTGTAGATCCATAGTTAAATGCTCCAGGACTGTCAGACTTGGGGTGGGGTAGAGACTAGATTGGGTCTGGGGTAGAGGCTGGGTCAGGATTGGGTCTGGGGTAGAGTCTGGATTGGGTCTAGGTTAGGGGTTGGGCTTGGGCTTGGGGCTTGGGCATAGGGCTGGGATGGGGTTGGGGCTGGGGTAGAGGCTGGGTTACAATTGTGTCTGGGGTAGAGACTGGGTTAGGATTGGGTCTGGGGTAGAGGCTGGGTTAGAGGCTGGGTTATTGGGTCTGGGGTAGAGACTGGGTTAGGATTGGGTCTGGGGTAGAGGCTGGGTTAGGATTGGGTCTGGGGTAGATGCTGGGTTGTGGCCAGGGTATAGGCTGGGTTGGAGTTTAGGCTGGGTTGGGGTATAGGCTGGGTTGGGGTATAGGCTGGGTTGGGGCTGGGGTATAAGATTGGATTGGTATTAGGTCTGGGGTGGAGACTGGTGTATAGGGCTGGGGTAGAGTCTAGATTTGGGTAGAGACTGGGTTGGGGCTGGGATATAGGATTGGGTTGGGGTAGAGTCTGGGTTGGTGTAGAGGTTGGGTTGTGGTTGGCGCTGGGGTAGAGTCTGGGTTGGGGTAGAGTCTGGGTTGGTGTAGAGGCTGGGTTGTGGTTGGGGCTGGGTAGAGTCTGGGTTGGGGTAGAGTCTGGGTTGGGGTAAAGTCTGGGTTGGTGTAGAGGCTGGGTTGTGGTTGGGGCTGGGATAGAGTCTGGGTTGGGGTGGAGTCTGGGTTGGGGGGGTAAAGTCTGGGTTGGTGTAGAGGCTGGGTTGTGGTTGGGGCTGGGGTAGAGTCTGGGTTGGGGTAGAGTCTGGGTTGGGGTAAAGTCTGTGTTGGTGTAGAGGCTGGGTTGTGGTTGGGGCTGGGATAGAGTCTGGGTTGGGGTGGAGTCTGGTTTGGGGTAAAGTCTGGGTTGGTGTAGAGGCTGGGTTGTGGTTGGGGCTGGGGTAGAGTCTGGGTTGGTGTAGAGACTGGGTTGTGGTTGGGATATAGGGCTAGGTTGGGTAGAGGCTGGGTTGGGGTAGAGGCTGGGTTGGGGTAGAGGCTGAGTTGTGGATGGGATAGAGGGCTGGGTTGTGGTTGGGGTAGAGGCTGGGTTGTGGTTGGGGTAGAGGCTGGGTTGGGGATGGGGTAGAGGCTGGGTTGTGGATGGGATAGAGGGCTGGGTTGTGGTTAGGGTTGGGTTGTGGCTGGGGTAGAGGCTGGGTTGGGTTGGGGTTGGGGTAGAGTCTGGGTTGGAATTGGGGTTGGGATAGAGGCTAGGTTGGGGTTGGGGTAGAGACGGGGTTGGGGATGGGGTAGAGGCTGGGTTGTGATTGAGGTAGAGGCTGGGTTGGGTTGGGGTTGGGGTTGGGGTTGGGGTTGGGGTAGAGGCTGGGTTGGGGTTGGGGTAGAGGCTGGGTTGGGGATGGGATAGAGGCTTGGGTTGTGGTTGGGGTAGAGGCTGGGTTGGGGTTGGGGTAGAGGCAAGGTTGTGGCTGCGGTAGAGGCTGGGTTGGGGGGGTTGGGGTAGAGGTTGGGTTGGGGGGTTGGGGTAGAGGCTGGGTTGGGGTTGGGGTAGAGGCAAGGTTGTGGCTGGGATAGAGGCTGGGTTGAGATTGGGGTAGAGGCAAGGTTGTGGCTGGGGTAGAGGCTGAGTTGGGGTTGGGGTAGAGATAGGGTTGTGGCTGGGGTAGAGGCTAGGGTTGTGGTTGGGGTAGAGGCTAGGTTGGGGTTGGGATAGAGGCTGGGTTGGGGTAGATGCTAGGGTTGTGGCTGGGTTAGAGACTGGGTTGGGGTTGGGGTAGAGGGTTGGGGTTGGGGTAGAGACTGGGTTGGGGTAGAGACTGGGTTGACGTTGGGGTAGAGGGTTGGGGAAGAGACTGGGTTGTAGTTGAGGTAGAGCCTGGGTTGGGGTAGAGGCTGGGTTGGGGTTGGGGTAGAGGCTGGGTTGGGGTAGAGTCTGGGTTGGCGTTGGGGTTGGGGTAGAGGGTTGTGGTTGGGGTAGAGGCTTGGTTGGGGTTGGGATAGAGACTGGGTTGGGGTTGGGGTTGGGGTTGGGGTAGAGGCTGGGTTGGGGTTGGGGTAGAGGCTAGAGTTGGGGTAGAGGCTGGGTTGGGGTTGGGGTAGAGGCTGGGTTGGGGTAGAGACTGGGTTGGCATTGGGGTAGAGGGTTGTGGTTGGGGTAGAGGCTGGGTTGGCTGGGTTGGGGGGTAGAGGCTGGGTTGGGGTTGGGGTAGAGGCTGGGTTGGGGTAGAGACTGGGTTGGCATTGGGGTAGAGGGTTGTGGTTGGGGTAGAGGCTGGGTTGGCATTGGGGTAGAGGGTTGTGGCTGGGATCTGGTTTGAGATCGAGATTGAGGTACAGGGCTGGGCCTCAGCTATAGCTCCATGGTTAAATGCTCCAGACCGTCAGGCTGGGATAGAGGGCTGGGCCTCAGCTATAGCTCCATGGTTAAATGCTCCAGACCATCAGGCTGGGATAGAGGGCTGGGCCTCAGCTATAGCTCCATGGTTAAATGCTCCAGACCATCAGGCTGGGAGAGAGGGCTGGGCCTCAGCTATAGCTCCATGGTTAAATGCTCCAGACCATCAGGCTGGGAGAGAGGGCTGGGCCTCAGCTATAGCTCCATGGTTAAATGCCCCAGACCGTCAGGCTGGGATAGAGGGCTGGGCCTCAGCTATAGCTCCATGGTTAAATGCTCCAGTGACTCTGGCGTCCCTAGACATGATGAACACTTTCACAGCCCTCTGTAATAGGATGGTTGTTACTGCGGTTGCTATGCATCGTGTTGGACGGCAACGACGGAAGATGACGGAAGATCATAAATCTACAACAACAAAAGGAACAAAAGAAACATCACTCTGGAGAGAGGGAGAGATGGAGGAAGAAAGAGTGAGAGAGAGAGGGAGAGATGGAGGTATAGAGAGAGAGAAAGAGAGCGAGAGAGAGAGATATTGATGGAGGGAGAGAGAGGGAATGAGGGATAAAGGAGGAAGAGAGAGAGAGAGAGGGGGGCTAGAGAGAGGGAGAAAGGAGGAAGAGAGAGAGAGGGGGGTTGGGTGTGGGAGAGGGAGTTGGAGAGAGGGATGAGAGATTAACACAGTAAAGATGAGAATGGCAGGCCTGAACAGAACAGAACACTCAGCCTTTCCACTGATTTTCCAATGACTGGAACAGTAGAGGTCATTTATTAGGGATTCCTTTGTTGGGCTTGTTTTGTTCCAAGTTCCCAAAGTCACATCAGAACCTTTTAGCTGGTCTGATCTGGACTCCATAATGGCCAGTGATACCTACCAACATCTATTTCACAAAGCACAATCATTTGAGGCTGAGGTTACACAAAGCAACAATCATTTGAGGCTGAGGTTACACAAAGCAACAATCATTTGAGGCTGAGGTTACACAAAGCAACAATCATTTTAGGCTGAGGTTACACAAAGAGCAATCCTTTTAGGGTGAGGTTACACAAAGCAACAATCATTTCAGGCTGAGGTTACACAAAGCAACAATCCTTTTAGGGTGAGGTTACACAAAGCAACAATCATTTGAGGCTGAGGTTACACAAAGCAACAATCCTTTTAGGGTGAGGTTACACAAAGCAACAATCATTTTAGGGTGAGGTTACACAAAGCAACAATCATTTGAGGCTGAGGTTACACAAAGCAACAATCATTTTAGGCTGAGGTTACACAAAGCAACAATCCTTTTAGGGTGAGGTTACACAAAGCAACAATCATTTGAGGCTGAGGTTACACAAAGCAACAATCATTTTAGGCTGAGGTTACACAAAGCAACAATCATTTTAGGGTGAGAGTAACACAAAGTAACAATTTGAGTTGCAGTTGCAGGTGTGACATCACTTCAAGCAACTTTGCTGATACCTGAAGTAACTTAATTAAATTGCATGCAAAAGCTAGACATGAGGGATAGAATGATTGTTCTTTCACAACTGTATAGGAGCAGAAACACACCTGAATACATGAATGACCAGAACCCAGTCCATCTTAGATGGAGGACGAGACAGGAGATGGTTGGGAAGCTGTTTGAAGATCCCTGGGCTCTGACCAAAGGTCGTGGACTTTATAGGGAACAGTGTACCTTTTGGGAGTCAGCTTGAATGAGTAGCAGTGACCAGGTTTACATGCCCATAGTACTCCACATAATAACTCATACGCCCCTTTAAGGTCTTAATTCAGAATAAGCTGTTTACATTTACCTTTCATATCCTGCTCATGAGTATCCATGTATCCATGTATCCATGTATCCATGTATCCATGTATCCATGTATCCATGTATCCATGTAACCATGTATCCATGTATCCATGTATCCATGTATCCATGTATAAACTAAATAGTCATAATTTGATCAGGGATGCCCAAAATAATTTTTTGACATGGGGGTGCAGGACAAAAAGTTTTAAACCTCATTTCGATATAATTTGTGACATTTTGAAGGCTATTTGTAGGTCAACTTGTCTGTAATTCGCTACACTTCTCTTCTGTGAGTACTTCATTCTCTAGAATACCAAATTAAGACTTGCTCACCAGAACATTGTCATGAATTGACAGAATAAATCAACAATCTACTTTTGTTGTTTCTGCTTCTCTCGCAGATGCAGACACTTAGGGACCAGGGAGATTCTCTTAGGGACCAGGGAGATTCTCTTAGGGACCAGGGAGATTCTCTTAGGGACCAGGGAGATTCTCTTAGGGACCAGGGAGATTCTCTTAGGGACCAGGGAGATTCTCTTAGGGACCAGGGAGATTCTCTTAGGGACCAGGGAGATTCTCTGAGCAAAACATCCAAATGACAACAGTTTGCTTATCAGTTGTCAGGAAATGGAAAGCTGTGAAAACAGTCCAACATGTTTCTAAAAGTATTGCAGTTCGTCATGGAAACATTTTATGTGGTTGAAAGTGAAATACTGTCAGCTTTTACATCGCTGACGTTTAGGCTACACAACACAGTCCTTCAGCGCACATTCACATTTTCTCATGCTTAAATAAATCATATTTCCCCACTCCTGTTTAATGCAAGAAACAATGAATTCTACAGCTGTTAATAGTACAACAATCTACATGAGGCCTACAGTCAGTATCCAGACTTGAGTTAATATTTAAACTATAACTTCTCCCATATGAACAACAAAGGTGACACTTTGGTAATACTATGTAATATATATTATATACTATGGTGAAATGATATACTATGGTAAAACTATATAATATATATTATATACTATGGTGAAATGATATACTATGGTAATACTATATAATATATATTATATACTATGGTGAAATTATATATATGGTAATACTAAATAATATATATATTATATACTATGGTGAAATTATATACTATGGTAATACTATATAATATATATTATATACTATGGTGAAATGATATACTATGGTAAAACTATATAATATATATTATATACTATGGTGAAATTATATACTATGGTAATACTATATAATATATATTATATAATATGGTGAAATTATACACTATGGTGATAATATATATGGTGATACTATACACTAAGGTGAAACTATACACTAAGGTGATACTATACACTAAGGTGAAACTATACACTAAGGTGAAACTATACACTAAGGTGATACTAAATATTATGGTGATACTATGGTGATACTATATACAATGGTGAAAATATGGGTGATACTATATACTATGGTGATACTATATACTATGGTGATACTATACACTAAGGTGAAACTATACACTAAGGTGAAACTAAATATTATGGTGATACTATGGTGATACTATATGCAATGGTGATAATATGGGTGATACTATATACTATGCTGGTACAATGGTGATACTATGGTGATACTATATACCATGGTGATACTATGGTAATACTATATACTATGGTGATACTATGGTAATACTATATAATATGGTGATACTATGGTGATACAATGGTGAGACTATGGTAACACAATATAATATGGTGATGCTATGGTAATACTATATAATATGGTGATACTATATAATATGGTGATACTATATAATATGGTGATACTATGGTGATACTATATAATATGGTGATACTATAAAATATGGTGATACTATATAATATGGTTATACGATATAATATGGTGATACTATATAATATGGTGATACAATGGTGATACTATATATTATGGTGATACTATATCATATGGTGATACTATGGTGATGCTATATAATATGGTGATACTATATAATATGGTGATACTATGGTGATACTATATAATATGGTGATACTATGGTGATGCTATATAATATGGTGATACTATATAATATGGTGATACTATGGTGATACTATATAATATGATGATACAATGGTGATGCTATATAATATGGTGATACTATATAATATGGTGATACTATGGTGATGCTATATAATATGGTGATACTATATAATATGGTGATACTATGGTGATACTATATAATATGGTGATACTATGGTGATACTATATAATATGCTGATACTATGGTGATACTATATAATATAGTGATACTATATAATATGGTGATATTATGGTGATACTATATAATATGTTGATACTATATAATATGGTGATACTATATAATATGGTGACATATATATGGTGATACTATATAATATTGTGATACTATATAATATGGTGATACAATGGTGATACTATATAATATGGTGATACAATGGTGATACTATGGTGATACTATATAATATGGTGATACTATATAATATGGTGATACAATGGTGATACTATATAATATGGTGATACAATGGTGATACTATGGTGATACTATATAATATGGTGATACTATATAATATGGTGATACTATATAATATGGTGATATTATGGTGATACTATATAATATGGTGATACAATGGTGATACTATATAATATGGTGATACAATGGTGATACTATGGTGATACTATATAATATGGTGATACTATATAATATGGTGATACAATGGTGATACTATATAATATGGTGATACTATGGTAATACTATATAATATGGTGATACTATGGTGATACTATATAATATGGTGATACTATGGTGATACAATGGTGAGACTATGGTAACACAATATAATATGGTGATGCTATGGTAATACTATATAATATGGTGATACTATATAATATGGTGATACTATATAATATGGTGATACTATGGTGATACTATATAATATGGTGATACTATAAAATATGGTGATACTATATAATATGGTTATACGATATAATATGGTGATACTATATAATATGGTGATACAATGGTGATACTATATAATATGGTGACACTATATATTATGGTGATACTGTATAATATTGTGATGCTATATAATATGGTGATATTATGGTGATACTATATAATATGGTGATACAATGGTGATACTATATACTATATAATATGGTGATACTATATAATATGGTGATACAATGGTGATACTATATAATATGGTGATACTATGGTAATACTATATAATATGGTGATACTATGGTGATACTATATAATATGGTGATACTATGGTGATACAATGGTGAGACTATGGTAACACAATATAATATGGTGATGCTATGGTAATACTATATAATATGGTGATACTATATAATATGGTGATACTATATAATATGGTGATACTATGGTGATACTATATAATATGGTGATACTATAAAATATGGTGATACTATATAATATGGTTATACGATATAATATGGTGATACTATATAATATGGTGATACAATGGTGATACTATATAATATGGTGACACTATATATTATGGTGATACTGTATAATATTGTGATGCTATATAATATGGTGATATTATGGTGATACTATATAATATGGTGATACAATGGTGATACTATGGTGATACTATATAATATGGTGATACTATATAATATGGTGATACAATGGTGATACTATATAATATGGTGATACTATATAATATGGTGATACTATATAATATGGTGATACTATGGTGATACTATATAATATGGTGATACTATGGTGATACTATATAATATGGTGATACTATATAATATGGTGATACTATATAATATGGTGACACTATATATTATGGTGATACTATATAATATGGTGATATTATGGTGATACTATAAAATATGTTGATACTATATAATATGGTGATACTATGGTGATACTATATAATATAGTGATACTATATAATATGGTGATATTATGGTGATACTATATAATATGTTGATACTATATAATATAGTGATACTATATAATATGGTGATATTATGGTGATACTATATAATATGTTGATACTATAAAATATGGTGATACTATGGTGATACTATATAATATGGTGATACTATATAATATGGTGACACTATATATTATGGTGATACTATATAATATGGTGAAACTATATAATATGGTGATACTATATAATATAGTGATACTATATAATATGGTGAAACTATATAATATGGTGATACTATATAATATAGTGATACTATATAATATGGTGATATTATGGTGATACTATATAATATGTTGATACTATATAATATAGTGAAACTATATAATATGGTGATATTATGGTGATACTATATAATATGTTGATACTATATAATATGGTGATACTATGGTGATACTATATAATATGGTGATACTATATAATATGGTGACACTATATATTATGGTGATACTGTATAATATTGTGATACTATATTATATGGTGATATTATGGTGATACTATATAATATGGTGATACAATGGTGATACTATGGTGATACTATATAATATGGTGATACTATATAATATGGTGATACTATGGTGATACTATATAATATGGTGATACTATATATTATGGTGATACTATATAATATTGTGATACAATGGTGATACTATATAATATGGTGATACTATATAATATGGTGAAACTATGGTGATACTATATAATATGGTGATACTATATAATATGGTGATACTATGGTGATACTATATAATATGGTGACACTATATATTATGGTGATACTATATAATATTGTGATACAATGGTGATACTATATAATATGGTGATACTATATAATATGGTGAAACTATGGTGATACTATATAATATGGTGATACTATATAATATGGTGATACTATGGTGATACTATATAATATGGTGATACTATATAATATGGTGATACTATGGTGATACTATATAATATGGTGACACTATATATTATGGTGATACTGTATAATATGGTGATACTATATAATATGGTGATATTATGGTGATACTATAAAATATGGTTATACAATGGTGATACTATGGTGATACTATATACTATGGTGATACCATGTCATATGGTGATACTATGGTGATACTATATAATATGGTGATACAATGGTGATACAATGGTGATACTATATAATATGGTGATCCTATATAATATGGTGATACTATATAATATGGTGATACTATATAATATGGTGATACTGTATAATATGGTGATACTATATCATATGGTGATACTATGGTGATACTATATAATATGGTGATACTATGGTGATACTATATACTATGGTGATACTATGGTGATACTATATAATACGGTGATACTATATAATATTGTGATACTATATAATATGGTGATACTATGGGGATACTATATAATATGGTGATACTATGGTGATACTGTATAATATGGTGAATCTATGATGATACTATATACTATGGTGATGCTATATACTATGGTGATACTATGGTGATACTATGGTGCAACTATGGTAACACTATATAATGGTGATACTATGTAATATGGTGATACTGTATACTATGGTGATACTATATGCTATGTTGCTACTACATACTACTGATAATATGGTAATACTATATACAATGGTGATACTATGGTGATACTATATAATATGGTGATACTATATAATATGGTGATACAATGGTGATACTATATAATATGGTGATACTATGGTGATACTATATAATATGGTGATACTATGGTGATACTATATAATATGGTGATACTATATAATATGGTGATACTATATAATATGGTGATACTGTATAATATGGTGATACTATATAATATGGTGATATTATGGTGATACTATATGGTGATACTATGGTTATACTATATACTATGGTGATACTATGGTGACACTATGGTGATACTATATACTATTGTGATACTATGGTGATACTATATACTATGGTGATACTATGGTGATACTATATAATATGGTGATACTCTATAATATGGTGATACTGTATAATATGGTGATACTATATAATATGGTGATACTATGGTGATACTATATAATATGGTGATACTATGGTGATACTATATACTATGGTGATACTATGGTGATACTATATAATATGGTGATACTATATAATATGGTGATACTATATAATATGTTGATACTATGGTGATACTATATAATATGGTGATACTATATAATATGGTGATACTATGGTGATACTATATAATATGTTGATACTATATAATATGGTGATACTATGGTGATACTATATAATATGGTTACACTATATATTATGGTGATACTGTATAATATGGTGATACTATATAATATGGTGATACTATGGTGATACTATATAATATGTTGATACTATATAATATGGTGATACTTTATAATATGGTGACACTATATATTATGGTGATACTGTATAATATGGTGATACTATATAATATGGTGATATTATGGTGATACTATATAATATGGTTATACAATGGTGATACTATGGTGTTACTATATACTATGGTGATACTATATAATATGGTTATACAATGGTGATACTATGGTGATACTATATACTATGGTGATACTATATAATATGGTGATACTATAAAATATGGTGATACTATATAATATGGTTATACGATATAATATGGTGATACTATATAACATGGTGATACAATGGTGATACTATATAATATGGTGATACAATGGTGATACTATATAATATGGTGACACTATATATTATGGTGATACTGTATAATATTGTGATGCTATATAATATGGTGATATTATGGTGATACTATATAATATGGTGATACAATGGTGATACTATGGTGATACTATATAATATGGTGATACTATATAATATGGTGATACAATGGTGATACTATATAATATGGTGATACTATATAATATGGTGATACTATATAATATGGTGATACTATGGTGATACTATATAATATGGTGATACTATATAATATGGTGATACTATATAATATGGTGACACTATATATTATGGTGATACTATATAATATGGTGATATTATGGTGATACTATAAAATATGTTGATACTATATAATATGGTGATACTATGGTGATACTATATAATATGGTGATACTATATAATATGGTGATATTATGGTGATACTATATAATATGTTGATACTATATAATATAGTGATACTATATAATATGGTGATATTATGGTGATACTATATAATATAGTGATACTATATAATATGGTGATATTATGGTGATACTATATAATATGGTGATACTATATAATATGGTGACACTATATATTATGGTGATACTATATAATATGGTGAAACTATATAATATGGTGATACTATATAATATAGTGATACTATATAATATGGTGAAACTATATAATATGGTGATACTATATAATATAGTGATACTATATAATATGGTGATATTATGGTGATACTATATAATATGTTGATACTATATAATATAGTGATACTATATAATATGGTGATATTATGGTGATACTATATAATATGTTGATACTATATAATATGGTGATACTATGGTGATACTATATAATATGGTGATATTATATAATATGGTGACACTATATATTATGGTGATACTGTATAATATTGTGATACTATATTATATGGTGATATTATGGTGATACTATATAATATGGTGATACAATGGTGATACTATGGTGATACTATATAATATGGTGATACTATATAATATGGTGATACTATGGTGATACTATATAATATGGTGATACAATGGTGATACTATATAATATGGTGATACTATATAATATGGTGAAACTATGGTGATACTATATAATATGGTGATACTATATAATATGGTGATACTATGGTGATACTATATAATATGGTGATACTATATAATATGGTGATACTATGGTGATACTATATAATATGGTGACACTATATATTATGGTGATACTGTATAATATGGTGATACTATATAATATGGTGATATTATGGTGATACTATAAAATATGGTTATACAATGGTGATACTATGGTGATACTATATACTATGGTGATACCATGTCATATGGTGATACTATGGTGATACTATATAATATGGTGATACAATGGTGATACAATGGTGATACTATATAATATGGTGATCCTATATAATATGGTGATACTATATAATATGGTGATACTATATAATATGGTGATACTGTATAATATGGTGATACTATATCATATGGTGATACTATGGTGATACTATATAATATGGTGATACTATGGTGATACTATATACTATGGTGATACTATATAATATAATATGATACTATATAATATTGTGATACTATATAATATGGTGATACTATGGGGATACTATATAATATGGTGATACTATGGTGATACTGTATAATATGGTGAATCTATGATGATACTATATACTATGGTGATGCTATATACTATGGTGATACTATGGTGATACTATGGTGCAACTATGGTAACACTATATAATGGTGATACTATGTAATATGGTGATACTGTATACTATGGTGATACTATATGCTATGTTGCTACTACATACTACTGATAATATGGTAATACTATATACAATGGTGATACTATGGTGATACTATATAATATGGTGATACAATGGTGATACTATATAATATGGTGATACTATGGTGATACTATATAATATGGTGATACTATGGTGATACTATATAATATGGTGATACTATATAATATGGTGATACTATATAATATGGTGATACTGTATAATATGGTGATACTATATAATATGGTGATATTATGGTGATACTATATGGTGATACTATGGTTATACTATATAATATGGTGATACTATGGTGATACTATATAATATGGTGATACTATGGTGATACTATATAATATGGTGATACTATATAATATGGTGATACTATATAATATGGTGATACTATATAATATGGTGATACTATATAATATGGTGATACTATGGTGATACTATATAATATGGTGATACTATAAAATATGGTGATACTATATAATATGGTTATACGATATAATATGGTGATACTATATAATATGGTGATACAATGGTGATACTATATAATATGGTGATATTATGGTGATACTATATAATATGTTGATACTATATAATATGGTGACACTATATATTATGGTGATACTGTATAATATTGTGATACTATATAATATGGTGATATTATGGTGATACTATATAATATGGTGATACAATGGTGATACTATATCATATGGTGATACAATGGTGATACTATGGTGATACTATATAATATGGTGATACTATATAATATGGTGATACTATATAATATGGTGATATTATGGTGATACTATATAATATGGTGATATTATGGTGATACTATAAAATATGGTGATACTATATAATATATACTATGGTGATACTATATAATATAGTGATACTATATAATATGGTGATATTATGGTGATACTATATAATATGTTGATACTATATAATATAGTGATACTATATAATATGGTGATATTATGGTGATACTATATAATATGTTGATACTATATAATATGGTGATACTATGGTGATACTATATAATATGGTGATACTATATAATATGGTGACACTATATATTATGGTGATACTATATAATATGGTGAAACTATATAATATGTGATACTATATAATATAGTGATACTATATAATATGGTGAAACTATATAATATGGTGATACTATATAATATGGTGATACTATATAATATGGTGATATTATGGTGATACTATATAATATGTGATACTATATAATATAGTGATACTATATAATATGGTGATATTATGGTGATACTATATAATATGGTGATACTATATAATATGGTGATACTATGGTGATACTATATAATATGGTGATACTATATAATATGGTGACACTATATATTATGATACTGTATAATATGGTGATACTATATAATGGTGATATTATGTGATACTATATAATATGGTGATACATATATACTATGGTGATACTATATAATATGGTGATATATATGGTGATACTATATAATATGGTGATACAATGGTGATACTATATAATATGGTGATACTATATAATATGGTGAAACTATGGTGATACTATATAATATGGTGATACTATATAATATGGTGATACTATGGTGATACTATATAATATGGTGATACTATATAATATGGTGATACTACTATATAATATGGTGACACTATATATTATGGTGATACTGTATAATATGGTGATACTATATAATATGGTGATATTATGGTGATACTATAAAATAATACAATGGTGATACTATGGTGATACTATATACTATGGTGATACCATGTCATATGGTGATACTATGGTGATACTATATAATATGGTGATACAATGGTGATACAATGGTGATACTATATAATATGGTGATCTATATAATATGGTGATACTATATAATATGGTGATACTATATAATATGGTGATACTATATAATATGGTGATACTGTATATGGTGATACTATATATATGGTGATACTATGGTGATACTATATAATATGGTGATACTATGGTGATACTATATACTATGGTGATACTATATAATATGGTGATACTATATAATATTGTGATACTATATAATATGGTGATACTATGGGGATACTATATAATATGGTGATACTATGGTGATACTATAATATGGTGATGATGATACTATATAATATGGTGATACTATATAATATGGTGATACTATGGTGATACTATAACACTAATATGGTGATACTATATAATATGGTGATACTGTATACTATGGTGATACTATATGCTATGTTGCTACTACATACTACTGATAATATGATACTATATACAATGGTGATACTATGGTGATACTATATAATATGGTGATACAATGGTGATACTATATAATATGGTGATACTATGGTGATACTATATAATATGGTGATACTATGGTGATACTATATAATATGGTGATACTATATAATATGGTGATACTATATAATATGGTGATACTGTATAATATGGTGATACTATATAATATGGTGATATTATGGTGATACTATATGGTGATACTATGGTGATACTATATAATATGGTGATACTATGGTGATACTATATATACTATGGTGATACTATATAATATGGTGATACTATATAATATGGTGATACTATATAATATGGTGATACTATATAATATGGTGATACTATATAATATGGTGATACTATGGTGATACTATATAATATGGTGATACTATAAAATATGGTGATACTATATAATATGGTTATACGATATAATATGGTGATACTATATAATATGGTGATACAATGGTGATACTATATAATATGGTGACACTATATATTATGGTGATACTGTATAATATATGCTATATAATATGGTGATATTATGGTGATACTATATAATATGGTGATACAATGGTGATACTATGGTGATACTATATAATATGGTGATACTATATAATATGGTGATACAATGGTGATACTATATAATATGGTGATACTATGGTAATACTATATAATATGGTGATACTATGGTGATACTATATAATATGGTGATACTATGGTGATACAATGGTGAGACTATGGTAACACAATATAATATGGTGATGCTATAATACTATATAATATGGTGATACTATATAATATGGTGATACTATATAATATGGTGATACTATGGTGATACTATATAATATGGTGATACTATATAAATATGGTGATACTATATAATATGGTTATACGATATAATATGGTGATACTATATAATATGGTGATACAATGGTGATACTATATAATATGGTGACACTATATATTATGGTGATACTGTATAATATTGTGATGCTATATAATATGGTGATATTATGGTGATACTATATAATATGGTGATACAATGGTGATACTATGGTGATACTATATAATATGGTGATACTATATAATATGGTGATACAATGGTGATACTATATAATATGGTGATACTATATAATATGGTGATACTATATAATATGGTGATACTATGGTGATACTATATAATATGGTGATACTATGGTGATACTATATAATATGGTGATACTATATAATATGGTGATACGATATAATATGGTGACACTATATATATGGTGATACTATATAATATGGTGATACTATGGTGATACTATAAAATATGGTGATACTATGGTATATATATACTATGGTGATACTATATAATATAGTGATACTATATAATATGGTGATATTATGGTGATACTATATAATATGTTGATACTATATAATATGGTGATACTATATAATATGGTGATATTATGGTGATACTATATAATATGGTGATACTATATAATATGGTGATACTATATAATATGGTGATACTATATCATATGGTGATACTATGGTGATACTATATAATACTGGTGATACTATATAATATGGTGATACTATGGTGATACTATATACGGTGATACTATATAATATGGTGATACTATATAATATGGTGATACTATATACTATATAATATGGTGATACTATGGTGATACTGTATAATATGGTGATACTATATAATATGGTGATGCTATACTATGGTGATACTATATAATATGGTGATACTATATAATATGTGATACTATGTAATATGGTGATACTATGGTGATACTATATGCTATGTTGCTACTACATACTATAATATGGTAATACTATATAATATGGTGATACTATGGTGATACTATATAATATGGTGATACTATATAATATGGTGATACAATGGTGATACTATATAATATGGTGATACTATGGTGATACTATATAATATGGTGATACTATATGGTGATACTATATAATATGGTGATACTATATAATATGGTGATACTATATAATATGGTGATACTATGGTGATACTATATAATATGGTGATACTATATAATATGGTGATACTATATAATATGGTGATACTATATAATATGGTGAAACTATATAATATGGTGATACTATATAATATAGTGATACTATATAATATGGTGAAACTATATAATATGGTGATACTATATAATATGGTGATACTATATAATATGGTGATACTATGGTGATACTATATAATATGGTGATACTATGGTGATACTATATAATATGCTGATACTATGGTGATACTATATAATATAGTGATACTATATAATATGGTGATATTATGGTGATACTATATAATATGTTGATACTATATAATATGGTGACACTATATATTATGGTGATACTGTATAATATTGTGATACTATATAATATGGTGATATTATGGTGATACTATATAATATGGTGATACAATGGTGATACTATATCATATGGTGATACAATGGTGATACTATGGTGATACTATATAATATGGTGATACTATATAATATGGTGATACTATATAATATGGTGACACTATATATTATGGTGATACTATATAATATGGTGATATTATGGTGATACTATAAAATATGTTGATACTATATAATATGGTGATACTATGGTGATACTATATAATATAGTGATACTATATAATATGGTGATATTATGGTGATACTATATAATATGTTGATACTATATAATATAGTGATACTATATAATATGGTGATATTATGGTGATACTATATAATATGTTGATACTATATAATATGGTGATACTATGGTGATACTATATAATATGGTGATACTATATAATATGGTGACACTATATATTATGGTGATACTATATAATATGGTGAAACTATATAATATGTTGATACTATATAATATAGTGATACTATATAATATGGTGAAACTATATAATATGGTGATACTATATAATATAGTGATACTATATAATATGGTGATATTATGGTGATACTATATAATATGTTGATACTATATAATATAGTGATACTATATAATATGGTGATATTATGGTGATACTATATAATATGTTGATACTATATAATATGGTGATACTATGGTGATACTATATAATATGGTGATACTATATAATATGGTGACACTATATATTATGGTGATACTGTATAATATTGTGATACTATATTATATGGTGATATTATGGTGATACTATATAATATGGTGATACAATGGTGATACTATGGTGATACTATATAATATGGTGATACTATATAATATGGTGATACTATGGTGATACTATATAATATGGTGACACTATATATTATGGTGATACTATATAATATGGTGATACAATGGTGATACTATATAATATGGTGATACTATATAATATGGTGAAACTATGGTGATACTATATAATATGGTGATACTATATAATATGGTGATACTATGGTGATACTATATAATATGGTGATACTATATAATATGGTGATACTATGGTGATACTATATAATATGGTGACACTATATATTATGGTGATACTGTATAATATGGTGATACTATATAATATGGTGATATTATGGTGATACTATAAAATATGGTTATACAATGGTGATACTATGGTGATACTATATACTATGGTGATACCATGTCATATGGTGATACTATGGTGATACTATATAATATGGTGATACAATGGTGATACAATGGTGATACTATATAATATGGTGATCCTATATAATATGGTGATACTATATAATATGGTGATACTATATAATATGGTGATACTCTATAATATGGTGATACTGTATAATATGGTGATACTATATCATATGGTGATACTATGGTGATACTATATAATATGGTGATACTATGGTGATACTATATACTATGGGTGATACTATATAATACGGTGATACTATATAATATTGTGATACTATATAATATGGTGATACTATGGGGATACTATATAATATGGTGATACTATGGTGATACTGTATAATATGGTGAATCTATGATGATACTATATACTATGGTGATGCTATATACTATGGTGATACTATGGTGATACTATGGTGCAACTATGGTAACACTATATAATGGTGATACTATGTAATATGGTGATACTGTATACTATGGTGATACTATATGCTATGTTGCTACTACATACTAATAATATGGTAATACTATATACAATGGTGATACTATGGTGATACTATATACTATGGTGATACTATATAATATGGTGATACAATGGTGATACTATATAATATGGTGATACTATGGTGATACTATATAATATGGTGATACTATGGTGATACTATATAATATGGTGATACTATATAATATGGTGATACTATATAATATGGTGATATTATGGTGATACTATATGGTGATACTATGGTTATACTATATACTATGGTGATACTATGGTGATACTATATAATATGGTGATACTATGGTGATACTATATAATATGGTGATACTATATAATATGGTGATACTATATAATATGGTGATACTATATACTATGGTGATACTATATAATATGGTGATACTATAAAATATGGTGATACTATATAATATGGTTATACGATATAATATGGTGATACTATATAACATGGTGATACAATGGTGATACTATATAATATGGTGACACTATATATTATGGTGATACTGTATAATATTGTGATGCTGTATAATATGGTGATATTATGGTGATACTATATAATATGGTGATACAATGGTGATACTATGGTGATACTATATAATATGGTGATACTATATAATATGGTGATACTATGGTGATACTATATAATATGGTGATACTATGGTAATACTATATAATATGGTGATACTATGGTGATACTATATAATATGGTGATACTATGGTGATACAATGGTGAGACTATGGTAACACAATATAATATGGTGATGCTATGGTAATACTATATAATATGGTGATACTATATAATATGGTGATACTATATAATATGGTGATACTATGGTGATACTATATAATATGGTGATACTATAAAATATGGTGATACTATATAATATGGTTATACGATATAATATGGTGATACTATATAATATGGTGATACAATGGTGATACTATATAATATGGTGACACTATATATTATGGTGATACTGTATAATATTGTGATGCTATATAATATGGTGATATTATGGTGATACTATATAATATGGTGATACAATGGTGATACTATGGTGATACTATATAATATGGTGATACTATATAATATGGTGATACAATGGTGATACTATATAATATGGTGATACTATATAATATGGTGATACTATATAATATGGTGATACTATGGTGATACTATATAATATGGTGATACTATGGTGATACTATATAATATGGTGATACTATATAATATGGTGATACTATATAATATGGTGACACTATATAATATGGTGATACTATATAATATGGTGATACTATGGTGATACTATATAATATGTTGATACTATATATTATGGTGATACTATATAATATGGTGATATTATGGTGATACTATAAAATATGTTGATACTATATAATATGGTGATACTATGGTGATACTATATAATATAGTGATACTATATAATATGGTGATATTATGGTGATACTATATAATATGGTGATACTATATAATATGGTGACACTATATATTATGGTGATACTATATAATATGGTGAAACTATATAATATGGTGATACTATATAATATAGTGATACTATATAATATGGTGATATTATGGTGATACTATATAATATGGTGATACTATATAATATGGTGATACTATATAATATATACTATATAATATGTTGATACTATATAATATGGTGATACTATGGTGATACTATATAATATGGTGATACTATATAATATGGTGACACTATATATTATGGTGATACTGTATAATATTGTGATACTATATTATATGGTGATATTATGGTGATACTATATAATATGGTGATACAATATACTATGGTGATACTATATAATATGGTGATACTATATAATATGGTGATACTATGGTGATACTATATAATATGGTGATACTATATAATATGGTGATACTATATAATATGGTGACACTATATATTATGGTGATACTATATAATATGGTGATATTATGGTGATACTATAAAATATGTTGATACTATATAATATGGTGATACTATGGTGATACTATATAATATAGTGATACTATATAATATGGTGATATTATGGTGATACTATATAATATGGTGATACTATATAATATGGTGACACTATATATTATGGTGATACTATATAATATGTTGATACTATATAATATGGTGATACTATGGTGATACTATATAATATGGTGATACTATATAATATGGTGACACTATATATTATGGTGATACTATATAATATGGTGAAACTATATAATATGGTGATACTATATAATATAGTGATACTATATAATATGGTGAAACTATATAATATGGTGATACTATATAATATAGTGATACTATATAATATGGTGATATTATGGTGATACTATATAATATGTTGATACTATATAATATAGTGATACTATATAATATGGTGATATTATGGTGATACTATATAATATGTTGATACTATATAATATGGTGATACTATGGTGATACTATATAATATGGTGATATTATATAATATGGTGACACTATATATTATGGTGATACTGTATAATATTGTGATACTATATTATATGGTGATATTATGGTGATACTATATAATATGGTGATACAATGGTGATACTATGGTGATACTATATAATATGGTGATACTATATAATATGGTGATACTATATATTATGGTGATACTATATAATATGGTGATATTATGGTGATACTATAAAATATGTTGATACTATATAATATGGTGATACTATGGTGATACTATATAATATAGTGATACTATATAATATGGTGATATTATGGTGATACTATATAATATGTTGATACTATATAATATAGTGATACTATATAATATGGTGATATTATGGTGATACTATATAATATGTTGCTACTATATAATATGGTGATACTATGGTGATACTATATAATATGGTGATACTATATAATATGGTGACACTATATATTATGGTGATACTATATAATATGGTGAAACTATATAATATGGTGATACTATATAATATAGTGATACTATATAATATGGTGAAACTATATAATATGGTGATACTATATAATATAGTGATACTATATAATATGGTGATATTATGGTGATACTATATAATATGTTGATACTATATAATATAGTGATACTATATAATATGGTGATATTATGGTGATACTATATAATATGTTGATACTATATAATATGGTGATACTATGGTGATACTATATAATATGGTGATACTATATAATATGGTGACACTATATATTATGGTGATACTGTATAATATTGTGATACTATATTATATGGTGATATTATGGTGATACTATATAATATGGTGATACAATGGTGATACTATGGTGATACTATATAATATGGTGATACTATATAATATGGTGATACTATGGTGATACTATATAATATGGTGACACTATATATTATGGTGATACTATATAATATGGTGATACAATGGTGATACTATATAATATGGTGATACTATATAATATGGTGATACTATGGTGATACTATATAATATGGTGATACTATATAATATGGTGATACTATGGTGATACTATATAATATGGTGATACTATATAATATGGTGATACTATGGTGATACTATATAATATGGTGACACTATATATTATGGTGATACTGTATAATATGGTGATACTATATAATATGGTGATATTATGGTGATACTATAAAATATGGTTATACAATGGTGATACTATGGTGATACTATATACTATGGTGATACCATGTCATATGGTGATACTATGGTGATACTATATAATATGGTGATACAATGGTGATACAATGGTGATACTATATAATATGGTGATACTATATAATATGGTGATACTGTATAATATGGTGATACTATATAATATGGTGATATTATGGTGATACTATATGGTGATACTATGGTTATACTATATACTATGGTGATACTATGGTGACACTATGGTGATACTATATACTATTGTGATACTGTGGTGATACTATATACTATGGTGACACTATGGTGATACTATATACTATTGTGATACTGTGGTGATACTATATACTATGGTGATACTATGGTGATACTATATAATATGGTGATACTCTATAATATGGTGATACTGTATAATATGGTGATACTATATAATATGGTGATACTATGGTTATACTATATACTATGGTGATACTATGGTGACACTATGGTGATACTATATAATATGGTGATACTATGGTGATACTATATAATATGGTGATACTATATAATATGGTGACACTATATATTATGGTGATACTATATAATATGGTGATAACTATATAATATGGTGATACTATATAATATGGTGATACTATATATATGGTGATACTATATAATATGGTGATACTATATAATATGGTGATACTATGGTGATACTATATAATATGGTGATACTATATATTATGGTGATACTATATAATATGGTGATACAATGGTGATACTATATAATATGGTGATACTATATAATATGGTGATACTATGGTGATACTATATAATATGGTGATACTATATAATATGGTAATACTATGGTGATACTATATAATATGGTGATACTATATAATATGGTGATACTATGGTGATACTATATAATATGGTGACACTATATATTATGGTGATACTGTATAATATGGTGATACTATATAATATGGTGATATTATGGTGATACTATAAAATATGGTTATACAATGGTGATACTATGGTGATACTATATACTATGGTGATACCATATATGGTGATACTATGGTGATACTATATAATATGGTGATACAATGGTGATACAATGGTGATACTATATAATATGGTGATCCTATATAATATGGTGATACTATATAATATGGTGATACTATATAATATGGTGATACTCTATAATATGGTGATACTGTATAATATGGTGATACTATATCATATGGTGATACTATGGTGATACTATATAATATGGTGATACTATGGTGATACTATATACTATGGTGATACTATGGTGATACTATATAATACGGTGATACTATATAATATTGTGATACTATATAATATGGTGATACTATGGGATACTATATAATATGGTGATACTATGGTGATACTGTATAATATGGTGATCTATGATGATACTATATACTATGGTGATGCTATATACTATGGTGATACTATGGTGATACTATGGTGCAACTATGGTAACACTATATAATGGTGATACTATGTAATATGGTGATACTGTATACTATGGTGATACTATATGCTATGTTGCTACTACATACTACTGATAATATGGTAATACTATATACAATGGTGATACTATGGTGATACTATATAATATGGTGATACTATATAATATGGTGATACAATGGTGATACTATATAATATGGTGATACTATGGTGATACTATATAATATGGTGATACTATGGTGATACTATATAATATGGTGATACTATATAATATGGTGATACTATATAATATGGTGATACTGTATAATATGGTGATACTATATAATATGGTGATATTATGGTGATACTATATGGTGATACTATGGTTATACTATATACTATGGTGATACTATATAATATGGTGATACTATATACTATTGTGATACTGTGGTGATACTATATAATGGTGACACTATGGTGATACTATATACTATTGTGATACTGTGGTGATACTATATACTATGGTGATACTATGGTGATACTATATAATATGGTGATACTATGGTGATACTATATACTATTGTGACACTATGGTGATACTATATACTATTGTGATACTGTGGTGATACTATATACTATGGTGATACTATGGTGATACTATATAATATGGTGATACTATATAATATGGTGATACTATATAATATGTTGATACTATGGTGATACTATATAATATGGTGATACTATATAATATGGTGATACTATATAATATGGTGATACTATGGTGATACTATATAATATGTTGATACTATATAATATGGTGATACTATGGTGATACTATATAATATGGTGATACTATATAATATGTTGATACTATGGTGATACTATATAATATGGTGATACTATATAATATGGTGAAACTATATAATATGGTGATGCTATGGTGATACTATATAATATGTTGATACTATATAATATGGTGATACTATGGTGATACTATATAATATGGTTACACTATATATTATGGTGATACTGTATAATATGGTGATACTATATAATATGGTGATACTATGGTGATACTATATAATATGTTGATACTATATAATATGGTGATACTTTATAATATGGTGATACTATGGTGATACTGGTGATACTATGGTGATACTATATACTATGGTGATACTATGGTGATACTATATAATATGGTGATACTGTATAATATGGTGATACTATATATTATGGTGATACTATATAATATGGTTATACAATGGTGATACTATGGTGATACTATATACTATGGTGATACTATATAATATGGTTATACAATGATACTATGGTGATACTATATACTATGGTGATACTATATAATATGGTGATACTATATAATATGGTGATACTCTATAATATGGTGATACTCTATAATATGGTGATACTGTATAACATGGTGATACTATATAATATGGTGATACTATGGTGATACTATATAATATGGTGATACTATATAATATGGTGACACTATATATTATGGTGATACTGTATAATATGGTGATACTATATAATATGGTGATACTATGGTGATACTATAGACTATGGTGATACTATGGTGATACTATATAATATGGTGATACTATATAATATGGTGATACTATATAATATGGTGATACTATGGTGATACTATATAATATGGTGATACTGTATAATATGGTGATACTATGGTGATACTATATAATACTGTGATACTGTATAATATGGTGATACTATATAATATGGTGATATTATGGTGATACTATGGTTATACTATATACTATGGTGATACTATGGTGACACTATGGTGATACTTTATACTATTGTGATACTGTGGTGATACTATATACTATGGTGATACTACAGTGATACTATATAATATGGTGATACTATATAATATGGTGATACTATATAATATGGTGATACTGTATAATATGGTGATACTATATAATATGGTGATACTATGGTGATACTATATAATATGGTGATACTATGGTGATACTATATACTATGGTGATACTATGGTGATACTATATACTATGGTGATACTATATAATATGGTGATACAATGGTATACTATGGTGATACTGAATAATATGGTGTATCTATGGTGATACTATGGTGATACTATATACTATGGTGATACTATGGTGATACTATATAATATGGTGACACTATGGTGATACTATATCCTATGGTGATACTATATCCTATGGTGATACTATATACTTTGGTGATACTATAAACTATGGTGATACTATATACTATGGTGATACTATGGTGATACTACATACTATGGTGATACTATGGTGATACTTTGGTGATATAATATACTTTGGTGACACTATGGTGATACTATATACTTTGGTGATACTATGGTGATACAATATGCTATGGTGATACTATATAGTATGGTGATACTATGGTGATAAGATGGTGATACTATATACTATGGTGATTCTATGGTGATACGATATACTATGGTGATACTATGGTGATACTCTATACTCTGGTGATACTATGGTGATACTCTATACTATGGTGATACTCTATACTATGGTGATACTATGGTGATACTCTATACTATGGTGATACTCTATACTGTGGTGATACTATGGTGATACAATATACTATGGTGATACTATGGTGATACTATGGTGATACTCTATACTATGGTGATACTATGGTGATACTATGGTGATACTCTATACTGTGGTGGTACTATGGTGATACTCTATAATATTGTGATACTTTGGTGATACTATGGTGATACTCTACAATATTGTAATACTATGGGGGTACTATGGTGATACTCTATAATATTGTGATACTATGGTGATACTATAGTGATACTCTATAATATTGTAATACTATGGTGATACTATGGTGATACTATATACTATCGTTATACTATCCTTAACAAAAAAATCTAAAAGCAAAATGTAACAATTTCAATTATTTTACTGATTTACTGTTTATATAATGAAATCAGTCAATTGAAATAAATTCTTTAGCGCCTAATCTATGGATTTCACAATGCTGGACATGGGCACAGCCATGGTTGGGCCTGGAGGGCATAATCCCACTCACTGGGGAGCCAGGCCAACCCACTGGGGAGCCAGATCCAGCCACTGGGGAGCCAGGCCAACCCACTGGGGAGCCAGGCCAATCACAATTAGTTTTTCCCCACAAAAGGACTTTATTACAGAAATAGAAATACTCCTCAGTTTCATCAGCTGTCCGGATGTCTGGTGACCGACGACCCCGCAGGTGAAGAAGCCGGATGTGGAGGTCCTGGGCTGGCGTGGTTATGTAACAGATGTGGAGGTCCTGGGCTGGTGTGGTTACACGTGGTCTGCTGTTGTAAGGCCGGTTGGACGTACTGTCAAAATCTCTAAAACAATGTTGGAGCTTATGGTAAAGAAATTCATATTAAATTCTCTGGCAACAGCTCTGGTGGACATTCCTGCAGTCAGCATGCCAATTGCACACTCCTTCAAAACTTGAGACATCTGTGGCATTGTGTTGTGTGATACAGCTGCACATTCTAGAGTGGATTATTTTCCCCAGCATAAGGTGCACCTGTGTAATGATAATGCTGTTTAATCAGCTTCTTGATATGCCACACCTGTCAGGTGGATGGATTATCTTGGAAAAGAAGAAATGCTCACTAACAGGGATGTAAACACATTTGTGCACAAAATTTGAGAGAAATAAGCTTTATTTGCGTATAGAACATTTCTGTGATATTTTGTTTCAGCTCATGAAACATGGGACCAACACTTTACATGTTGCGTTTATATTTTTGTTCAGTATATACAGTACCAGTCAAAAGTTTGGACACAACTACTTCTTTCAAGAGTTTTTCTTTATTTTTCTATTTTCTACATTGTAGAATAATAGTGACGACATCAACACTATTAAATAACACACTTGGAATTATGTAGTAACCAAAAACAGTGTTAAACAAATCAAAATACAGTATGTGTTATATTTTAACATTCTTCAAAGTAGCCACCCTTTGCCCTGCTGCTCCAGTTTCAACTGTTCTGCCTTATTATTATACGACCATGCTGGTCATTTATGAACATTTGAACATCTTGGCCATGTTCTGTTATAATCTCCACCCGGCACAGTCAGAAGAGGACTGGCCACCCCACATAGCCTGGTTCCTCTCTAGGTTTCTTCCTAGGTTCCGGCCTTTGCTCCTACCGTGCTTCTACACCTGCATTGCTTGCTGTTTGGGGTTTTAGGCTGGGTTTCTGTACAGCACTTTGAGATATCAGCTGATGTACGAAGGGCTATATAAATAAATTTGATTTGATGACAGATTTGAACACCTATGTGTTATTTAATAGTTTTTATGTCTTCACTATTACTCTACAATGTAGAAAAACAGTCAAATAAAGAAAAACCCTTGAAAAAAGTGGGTGTGTCCAAACTTTTGACTGGTACTGTATATTATGGTGATACTGTCGTGATGCTTTGGTGATAATATGCTTAACTGAACCTGGCAGAACACGGTAAACGACAGTAAAGGCATTTACATGCCACAGTATCCAGTCTAATATCAGCATATCCTAAGCATCTTATTCGGGTTTCTTAAAACTCTGAAAGGAGCTTATTTGGGTTATTGTAAACGGGATATGATGTTTATAAGCGTCAACTCAAAAACAGAACACTTGAGCATCACAAGTAATAACGGGATATATTGGTGTGCATGTAAACGTGGTCAGTGATAAGGGGAGTTCAGCTGCTCGGGTACTTGGGTTTAGGTTGGTCCTGCAGCGCCCACTGCTGGTGACCAGGTGCAACATCTACACACGGTGGATACGATAGGCTAGTGTTGTTGTTGTTGTTTTTTTTACTGTTGTTCAACAAATGTGGGCTCAGCTCAGCTTAGTTTTAAGTGATCACAGAGCTATGGTGACATAACCATGCCCCAGCCCAGCAAAGCATGGTCACCTCCTAAATAGCACCCTATTCCCTTTACAGTGCACTACCTTTGACCACTATGGGCCCTATGAGCTCTGGTCAAAGGTTGTGCACTATATAGGGAATAGGGTGCCATTCTGGTCAAAGGTTGTGCACTACATAGGGAATAGGGTGCCATTCTAGTCAAAGGTTGTGCACTACATAGGGAATAGGGTGCCATTCTGGTCAAAGGTTGTGCACTACATAGGGAATAGGGTGACATTTGGGACTGGCCCATGAATTCTGGAGGAGAGCCATCACTGTTTCCATGAGTAATCATGTAACGTATGAACAGAACAGAACAGAACAGAGCCCTAGCTGTCCAACAGTAACATATGAACAGAACAGAGCCCTAGCTGTCCAACAGTAACATATGAACAGAACAGAGCCCTAGCTGTCCAACAGTAACATATGAACAGAACAGAACAGAGCCCTAGCTGTCCAACAGTAACATATGAACAGAACAGAGCCCTAGCTGTCCAACAGTAACATATGAACAGAACAGAGCCCTAGCTGTCCAACAGTAACATATGAACAGAACAGAGCCCTAGCTGTCCAACAGTAACATATGAACAGAACAGAACAGAACAGAACAGAACAGAGCCCTAGCTGTCCAACAGTAACATATGAACAGAACAGAGCCCTGGCTGTCCAACAGTAACATATGAACAGAACAGAGCCCTAGCTGTCCAACAGTAACATGTAACATGAGAACAGAACAGAACAGAGCCCTAGCTGTCCAACAGTAACATATGAACAGAACAGAACAGAGCCCTAGCTGTCCAACAGTAACATATGAACAGAACAGAGCCCTAGCTGTCCAACAGTAACATATGAACAGAACAGAGCCCTAGCTGTCCAACAGTAACATATGAACAGAACAGAACAGAACAGAACAGAGCCCTAGCTGTCCAACAGTAACATATGAACAGAACAGAACAGAGCCCTAGCTGTCCAACAGTAACATATGAACAGAACAGAGCCCTAGCTGTCCAACAGTAACATATGAACAGAACAGAGCCCTAGCTGTCCAACAGTAACATATGAACAGAACAGAACAGAGCCCTAGCTGTCCAACAGTAACATATGAACAGAACAGAGCCCTAGCTGTCCAACAGTAACATATGAACAGAACAGAACAGAACAGAGCCCTAGCTGTCCAACAGTAACATATGAACAGAACAGAACAGAGCCCTAGCTGTCCAACAGTAACATATGAACAGAACAGAACAGAGCCCTAGCTGTCCAACAGTAACATATGAACAGAACAGAACAGAGCCCTAGCTGTCCAACAGTAACGTATGAACAGAACAGAACAGAGCCCTAGCTGTCCAACAGTAACGTATGAACAGAACAGAACAGAGCCCTAGCTGTCCAACAGTAACATATGAACAGAACAGAACAGAGCCCTAGCTGTCCAACAGTAACATATGAACAGAACAGAACAGAGCCCTAGCTGTCCAACAGTAACGTATGAACAGAACAGAACAGAGCCCTAGCTGTCCAACAGTAACATATGAACAGAACAGAACAGAGCCCTAGCTGTCCAACAGTAACGTATGAACAGAACAGAACAGAGCCCTAGCTGTCCAACAGTAACATATGAACAGAACAGAACAGAGCCCTAGCTGTCCAACAGTAACATATGAACAGAACAGAACAGAGCCCTAGCTGTCCAACAGTAACATATGAACAGAACAGAACAGAGCCCTAGCTGTCCAACAGTAACATATGAACAGAACAGAGCCCTAGCTGTCCAACAGTAACACATGAACAGAACAGAGCCCTAGCTGTCCAACAGTAACATATGAACAGAACAGAACAGAACAGAGCCCTAGCTGTCCAACAGTAACATATGAACAGAACAGAACAGAGCCCTAGCTGTCCAACAGTAACATATGAACAGAACAGAACAGAGCCCTAGCTGTCCAACAGTAACATATGAACAGAACAGAGCCCTAGCTGTCCAACAGTAACATATGAACAGAACAGAACAGAACAGAGCCCTAGCTGTCCAACAGTAACATATGAACAGAACAGAGCCCTAGCTGTCCAACAGTAACATATGAACAGAACAGAACAGAGCCCTAGCTGTCCAACAGTAACATATGAACAGAACAGAGCCCTAGCTGTCCAACAGTAACATATGAACAGAACAGAACAGAACAGAGCCCTAGCTGTCCAACAGTAACATATGAACAGAACAGAGCCCTAGCTGTCCAACAGTAACATATGAACAGAACAGAGCCCTAGCTGTCCAACAGTAACATATGAACAGAACAGAGCCCTAGCTGTCCAACAGTAACATATGAACAGAACAGAACAGAGCCCTAGCTGTCCAACAGTAACATATGAACAGAACAGAGCCCTAGCTGTCCAACAGTAACATATGAACAGAACAGAGCCCTAGCTGTCCAACAGTAACATATGAACAGAACAGAACAGAGCCCTAGCTGTCCAACAGTACCATGTAACATATGAACAGAACTGAACAGAACAGAGCCCTAGCTGTCCAACAGTAACACGTAACATATGAACAGAACTGAACAGAACAGAGCCCTAGCTGTCCAACAGTAACACGTAACATATGAACAGAACTGAACAGAACAGAGCCCTAGCTGTCCAACAGTAACATATGAACAGAACAGAACAGAGCCCTAGCTGTCCAACAGTAACATGTAACATATGAACAGAACTGAACAGAACAGAGCCCTAGCTGTCCAACAGTACCATGTAACATATGAACAGAACTGAACAGAACAGAGCCCTATCTGTCCAACAGTACCATGTAACATATGAACAGAACTGAACAGAACAGAGCCCTAGCTGTCCAACAGTAACACGTAACATATGAACAGAACTGAACAGAACAGAGCCCTAGCTGTCCAACAGTAACACGTAACATATGAACAGAACTGAACAGAACAGAGCCCTAGCTGTCCAACAGTAACATATGAACAGAACAGAACAGAGCCCTAGCTGTCCAACAGTAACATATGAACAGAACAGAACAGAGCCCTAGCTGTCCAACAGTAACATGTAACATATGAACAGAACTGAACAGAACAGAGCCCTAGCTGTCCAACAGTAACACGTAACATATGAACAGAACTGAACAGAGCAGAGTGCAAGCTGTCAAACATAGTAACACGTAACATATGAACAGAACAGAGAGCTAGATGTCAAACACATTTTTTTTAAAGTTTTTAAATATTGAACCTTTATTAACTACTTAAGTCAGTTAAGAACAAATTATTATTTACAATGACGCCCTACCAAAAGGTGAAAGGCCCCCTGACAAAACACACATCACGATATGAGAGACAACGCAACAATACATAACCTAACCTAATAACCTAAGACCTAAGACAACAACATAACATGACAGCAACACACGACAACACAGTATGGTAGCAACACAACATGACAACAACATAGTAGCAACACAACATGGCAGAAACACAACTTGGTAGCAGCACAAAATAGGGTACAAACATTATTGGGCACAGACAACAGCACAAAGGGCAAGAAGGTAGAGACAACAATACATCACACAAAGCAGCCACAACTGTCAGTAAGAGTGTCCATGATTGAGTCTTTGAATGAAGGGATTGAGATAAAACTGTCCAGTTTGAGTGTTGGTTGCAGCTCGTTCCAGTCGCTAGCTGCAGCGAGCTGAAAAGACGAGCGACACAGGGAGGTGTGTGCTTTAGGGACCTTTAAAACCTCTCTGGGATAGGGGGCAGTATTTTCACATCCAGATGAAAAGCATGCCCAAAGTAAACTGCCTGCTACTCAGGCCCAAAGGATATGCATATAATTAGTAGTAATTAGTCATTTGGATAGAAAACACTCTGAAGATTCTAAACTGTTAGAATAATGTCTGTGAGTATAACAGAACTGATTTGGCAGGTGAAACCCTGAGCACAATCCATCCAGGGAAAATACATTTTGAGGTCACTGTGTTTTCCAATGGTTTTCTATGGGAGACCCGATTTATTAGGGCCCAGATTGCAGTTCCTATGGCTTCCACTAGATGTCAACAGTCTTTAGGAATTGTTCGATGTTTTTCTTTTGAGAAATTAAGAAGTAGGGCTGTTCTTTATAGGTGTCACTCCAGCTGGACTCTACTGTTTTGGAACGCGTGAACTGGAGCGCGCATCACCTTGTTTTTATCGGGTATTAGAAACAGTTTATTCCGTCATAGATGTTATTGATTTATTTACGTTTCAGGGTACCTGAGGTTGGATTAGGAACATTGTTTGAAATGTTTGGACCAAGTTTACAGGTAACTTATTAGATACTTTGTAGTCATGTTGGAACCGGTGTATTTCTGAATCAAACGCGCCAAATAAATGGACATTTTGGGGATATAAAGAAGGAATTCATCGAATAAAACGACCATTCATTGTGTCACTGAGACATTTGAGATTGCAAAAAGAAGAAGATCTTCAAAGGTAAGGCATTTATTTTATGGCTATTTTTGACTTTTGTGTCACACCTGCCTGGTTGAAAAATTATTTTCATGTGTTTGTATGTGGGGCGGCTGTCCTCAGATAATCGAATGGTCTGCTTTCTCCGTAAAGCCTTTTTGAAATCTGACACAGCGGCTGGATTAACAAGAAGATGTATTACACTTATATTTTCGTGAAGGTTGAATATTGATATTCCTGTAGTTGGAATTTAGCACGCTACAATTTCACTGGATGTTGTCAAATCAATCCCGCTAACGAGATTCAAGCGGGATTCACGCTTAAGGGATCCATAAGAGGTTATTAACAGAATGTGACTGGCAGAATGGGCGATCTATGTGGAGGATGAGGGCTGCAGTAGATATCGCAGACAGGGAGGAGTGATGCCTAAGAGGGTTTTATAAATAAGCATCAACCAGTGGGTCTTGTGACAGGTATACAGAGACGACCGGTTTACAGAGGAGTATAGAGTACAGTGATGTATCCTATAAGTTGCATTGGTGGCAAATCTGATGGCTGAATGGTGAAGAGATATCTAGCCACTCGAGAGCACCCTTACCTGCCAATCTATAAATTATGTCTCTGTAATCTAGCATGGGTAGGATGGACATCTGAATCAGGGTTCATTTGGCAGCTGGGGTGAAAGAGAAGCGATTACGATAGAGGAAACCAAGTCTAGATTTAACCTTAGCCTGCAGCTTTGATATGCGCTGAGAGAAGGACAGTGTATCATCTAGCCATACTCCCAAGTACTGGTATGAGGTGACTACCTCAAGCTCTAAACCCTCAGAGGTAGTAATCAGACCTGTCGGGAGAGGGGCATTCTTCTAACCAATCCACAGGACCTTTGTTTTGGAGGTGTTTAGAACAAGTTTAAGGGCAGAGAAAGCTGATTGGACACTAAGAAAGCTTTGTTGTAGAGCGTTTAACACAAAATCCTGGGAGGGGCCAGCTGAATATAAGACTGTATCATCTGCATATAAATGGATGAGAGAGCTTCCTACTGCCTGAGCTATGTTGTTGATGTAAATTGTGAAGAGCGTGGGGCCTAGGATTGAGCCTTGGGGTACACCCTTGGTGACAGGCAGTTGATAAGACAGCAGATGTTCTGACTTTATACACTGCACTCTTTGAGGGAAGTAGTTAGCAAACCAGGCCAAAGACCCCTCAGAGACACCGATGCTCCTCAGCCGGTCCACAATAATGGAATGGTCTACCGTATCAAAAGATTTGGCCATGTCAATAAAAATAGAAGCACAACATTGCTTAGAATCAAGGGCAATGGTGACATCATTCAGGACCTGTAAGGTTGCAGTGACACATCCATAACCTGAGCGGAAACCAGATTGCATACCAGAGAGAATACTATAGACATCAAGAAAGCCAGTCAGTTGATTATTGACAAGTTTTTCCAACACTTTTGGTAAACAAGGCAAAATAGAAATAGGCCTATAACAGTTAGGATCAGCTTGATCTCTCCCTTTAAATAAAGGACGAACCGTGGCTGCCTTCCAAGCAATGGGAACCTCCCCAGAGAGGAGAGACAGGTTAAAAAGGTCAGAGACAGGCTTGGTGATGATAGGGGCAGCAACCTTAATAAAGTAACGAACTTTGGCCTTCCGGATAGCCTGAGTGCACTTATTTCTCATTTGCCTGAACGAGAGCCAGTCAGCCTGAGAATGTGTGTGCCGAGCCTTTCGCCAAATGCAATTCTTGAGGTGGAGTAACTCTGCAAGATCACGGTCAAACCAGGGGCTGAACATGTTTTTAATTCTCATTTTCTTTATGTGGGCGTGTTTGTTGACAATACCACTGAAAATATCAAAAAAGAAGGTCCAAGCGTCTTGGACAGAGGGGATCAAGCTAATTCTGTCCCGATTTACAGAGGCCAGTTCATGAAGGAAGGCTTGCTCATGAAAGTTTTTTAGCAAGCATCTATGACAAATCAGGACAGGTCGTTTCACTGAGCAGTCATTACGAACACAGGCTGTAAAACAGTGATCATTAAGGTCATTACAAAAAACACCAGACTGATACCTATCAGGATTATTTGTGAAGATAACATCAAGGAGAGTAGCCTTTTCTGGGTGTTTGGAGTCAAACCTTGTGGGATTGGTTATAATCTGAGAAAGATTTAGGGAGTTCCATTGCTTTAGGACTTGGTCAGGTGGTTTAAGCATGTCCCAGTTTAGGTCACCTAGCAGGACAAATTCAGACTCAGTGTAAGGGGCCAGGAGAGAGAATAGGGCAGGGAGGGGCCAGGAGAGAGTTTAGGGCAGGGAGGGGCCAGGAGAGAGCATAGGGCAGGGAGGGGCCAGGAGAGAGCTTAGGGCAGGGAGGGGCCAGGAGAGAGCTTAGGGCAGGGAGGGGCCAGGAGAGAGCATAGGGCAGGGAGGGGCCAGGAGAGAACAACCGAGCACTGAAGGTGATCCTTGGTTTAGATTGCCGCTCCACCACCTTTGGAAGATCTGTCTTATAACCAGAAAGGTTAACATCAGTGTTCAAAATACTCTTCCTTAACCACGTCTCAGTAATGACCAACACATCTGGATTGGAGCTGTGAACCCACACTTTCAATTGATCCATTTTAGGTAATAAGCTTCTAATGTTAACGTGCAGAAAACCCAGGCTTTTACGAGAGCAGAAATCAGTGAAGTCAGAATTGGGGCTAGCAACTGTAGATGGGCCAGGGTGTACATGCACATTTCCAGATATCATCAACAGTAACACAATCAAGGCACAGAAGAGGACAGGGAGAGCTCTGCGGTGTTGATTTATGACATCTGAATGTGCATTAAATAGCAACAAGATCAGTAATTTTATCAGGTAACATGAATACAAAGAGGTGGTTAGAATAGGATGGGAGGCCAAAAGTCTGTGTAACCAATAGAGAGTCCCGAGTGTGGGAACAAACATAGTCTGTCCCATGGTTGGGAAAACAAGGACGTTCATAGTCAACAAAGCATGCAGGAGTCATGAGGCAAATACCAAAATAGGAAAATAAAAACAGAAAAAAAATCATATTTAACAACTTGGGGCTAGACATTATAAGTTCAGAGTCACTTGCCCAAACAGTGTGTGTGTTCTGGAGGCAAGCAAAAGCTTGTGAGAGAGGCAGGAGTGTGGTGTTGGGTACCTGTACCAGACAGGGGGAGACAGGCCAGGTGTAGTGTAGTGTAGTGTAGTGCATTGTAGTGTAGTGCATTGTAGTGTAGTGTGTTGTAGTGTAGTGTATTGTAGTGTAATTTAGCGTATTGTATTGTATTGTTGTGTATTGTAGTGTAATTTAGCGTATTGTATTGTAGTGTAGTGTATTGTAGTGTACTGTATTTCAGTGTAGTGTAGTGTATTGTAGTGTATTGTAGTGTATTGCAGTGTAGTGTAGTGTATTGTAGTGTAGTGTATTGTAGTGTATTTTGTGTAGTGTATTGTAGTGTAGTGTAGTGTATTGTAGTGTATTTTGTGTAGTGTATTGCAGTGTAGTGTATTGTATTGTTGTCTATTGTAGTGTAGTTATTTGAAGTGTAGTGTAGTGTAGTGTATTGTAGTGTGGTGTATTGTAGTGTGGTGTAGTGTAGTGTTGTCTATTGTAGTGTATTGTAGTGTAGTGTATTGTAGTGTGGTGTAGTGTAGTGTAGTGTAGTGTATTGTAGTGTAGTGTAGTGTAGTGCATTGTAGTGTAGTGTAGTGTAGTGTATTGTAGTGTAGTGTAGTGTATTGTAGTGTAGTGTAGTGTAGTGTCATGTAGTGTAGTGTATTGTTGTGTATTGTAGTGTAGTGTATTGTAGTGTAGTGTATTGCAGTGTAGTGTAGTGTAATGTTGTATATTGTAGTGTAGTGTATTGTAGTGTACTGTAGTGTAGTGTACTGTAGTGTAATGTATTGTTGTGTATTGTAGTGTAGTGCATTGTGGTGTAGTGTAGTGCATTGTGGTGTAGTGTAGTGTATTGTTGTCTATTGTAGTGTAGTGTAGTGTATTGTTGTCTATTGTAGTGTAGTGTATTGTGGTGTAGTGGGGTGTATTGTTGTCTATTGTAGTGTAGTGCATTGTGGTGTAGTGTAGTTTATTGTAGTGTAGTGTAGTGTAGTGTATTGTTGTGTATTGTAGTGTAGTGTATTGCGGTGTATTGTAGTGTATTGCGGTGTATTGTAGTGTAGTGTAGGTTATTGTAGTGTAGTGTATTATAGTGTATTGTTGTGTACTGTAGTGTACTGTAGTGTAGTGTATTGTGGTGTAGTGTATTGTAGTGTAGTGTAGTGTAGTGTAGGTTATTGTAGTGTAGTGTATTATAGTGTATTGTTGTGTACTGTAGTGTACTGTAGTGTAGTGTACTGTAGTGTAGTGTATTGTAGTGTAGTGTAGGTTATTGTAGTGTAGTGTATTATAGTGTATTGTAGTGTACTGTAGTGTACTGTAGTGTAGTGTAGTGTAGTGTAGTGTAGTGTAGTCGTGTGTAGTGTACTGTAGTCGTGTGTAGTGTAGTGAAGAAAACAACAAGTCATGTCACAGGAGCTTTGGCTAAGCTGAGGGGGGTCATTTCTTGGGTTCCACTATCTATGTCCATAGGTAATATAAAATTAAATGTGGAGGGGGGCATAGTGGTTGAAGCCAAGAGGCCAGAGAGGCCCAAATAAAATCTCTTATGCAGAGGCGGCAAGGCAGATTGGTGGAACTACTAGGCAGAATGGAGGAATTATTAGGCAGAATGGTGGAACTATTAGGCAGAATGGGGGAATTATTAGGCAGAATGGTGGAATTATTAGGAATGGTCCAAAACCTCTCATCGTCACTCAATGCCTAGGTTTACCTCCACTGTACTCACATCCTACCATAACCTTGTCTGTACATTATGCCTTGAATCCAGTTCTTTTAGCCTTTAGCCGTACTCTTATCCTACTCCTCCTCTGTTCCTCTGGTGATGTAGAGGTTAACCCCTGCAACCCCGAGCATCACTCCCATTCCCCAGGCGCTCTCATTTGTTGACTTCTGTAACTGTAAAAGCCTTGGATTCATGCATGTTAACATTAGAAGCCTCCTCCCTAAGTTTGTTTTATTCACTGCTTTAGCACACTCCGCCAAAACGTCTGTCCTAGCCGTGTCTGAATTCTGAATTCTTTGGAAGGACACCAAAAATCCTGAAATTTCCATGCCTAAGTATAAAATTTTCCAACAAGATAGAACTGCCAAAGGGGGTGGAGTTGCAATCTACTGCAGAGATAGCCTGCAGAGTTCTGTCATGCTATCCAGGTCTGTGCCCAAACAATTTGAGCTTCTTCTTTTAAAAATCCACCCTTCCAGAAACAAGTCTCTCACCGTTGCCGCTTGTTATAGACCCCCCTCAGCCCCGAGCTGTGCCCTGGACACAATATGTGAACTGATTGCCACCCATCTATCTTCAGAGTTCGTACTGTTAAGTGACCTAAACTGGGACATGCTTAACACCCTGGCCGTCCAACAATCTAAGCTAGGTACCCTCAATCTCACACAAATTATCAAGGAACCTACCAGGTACAACCCTAAATCCGTAACCGTGGGCACCCTCTTAGATATCATCCTGACCAACTTGCCATCTAAATACACCTCTGCTGTCTTCAACCAGGATCTCAGCAATCACTGCCTCATTGCCTGCGTGCGTACTGGGTCCGCGGTCAAATGACCACCCCTCATCGCTGTGAAACGCTCCCTTAAACACTTCAGGCCTTTCAAATCGACCTGGCCCGGGTATCCTGGATGGATATTGACCTCATCTCGTCAGTAGAGGATGCCTGGTTTTATTTACAAAATAGCCTCCAACACTCTACTCAGCAAATTGGATGTAATCTATCACATTGCCATCCGTTTTGTCACCAAAGCCCCATATACTACCCACCACTGCGACCTGTATGCTCTCGTTGGCTGGCCCTCGCTTGATATTCGTCACCAAATCCACTGGCTCCAGGTCATCTATAAGTCTTTGCTAGGTAAAGCCCCGCCTTATCTCAGCTCACTGGTCACCTTAGCAACACCCACCAGTAGCACGCGCTCCAGCAGGTATATTTCACTGGTCACCCCCAAAGCCAATTCCTCCTTCGGCCGCCTTTCCGTCCAGTTCTCTGCTGCCAATGACTGGAACGAATTGCAAAAATCTCTGAAGCTGGAGTCTTATATCTCCCTCTCTATCTTTAAGCACCAGTTGTCAGAGCAGCTTACCGATCACTGTACCTGTACACAGCCCATCTGTAAATAGCACACCCAACTACCTCATCCCCATATTATCACTTACCCTCTTACTCTTTTGCACCCCAGTATCCCTACTTGCGCTTTATCCTGGCCTACCTGGTTAAATAAAGGTGAAAATTATATATATATATATATATAGCCCCAGGTCATGATCAGTTGTGCTATGTCATGTTTCATCTACCTGATGAGGTCATACATGTTCTCCTGGGATTATTTAATAACATTTTGAGTAAGGAGGTTATACCTTCTGGTTGGAAACAGCAGTGATATTACCTTTAGTGAAGCCTGGTAACGACACTTCATGTGCCGATAGTTATAGACGAATAGCACTGACCTCTAACTGATGGAAAAGATGGTAGACAACAGATTGTCATATTTCCTGGAACATAGAGGTTTATTGAGTCAATGTCGAAGTGGATTCCATTAAAAAAAACTATAATCATGAAAGAAGTAATGACTGTCTTGTTGGAGGCTTATGACGCTATGCAGAGTCCACCTGGCCATGCTGCTGCTCCAGTTTCAACTTCCACCTGACTGTGCTGCTGCTCCAGTTTCAACTGTTCTGCCTTATTATTATTCGACCATGCTGGTCATTTATGAACATTTGAACATCTTGGCCATGTTCTGTTAAAATCTCCACCCGGCACAGCCAGAAGAGGACTGGCCACCCCACATAGCCTGGTTCCTCTCTAGGTTTCTTCCTAGGTTTTGGCCTTTCTAGGGAGTTTTTCCTAGCCACCGTGCTTCTACACCTGCATTGCTTGCTGTTTGGGGTTTTAGGCTGGGTTTCTGTACAGCACTTTGAGATATCAGCTGATGTATGAAGGGCTATACATTTGATTTGATTTGATTTGATTTGCAGAGAGAGGGTCTCTGATTTAGATGAATAGACTTGGTATTGGTGGGAGGTTATATAACTGGGTTTTGGCCTTCTTATTTAAGAGTTAAAATAGGATCCATTTTATCTGATGCCTATGGAGTAGACAACGGTATTCCTCAAGGCAGTGCTATCAGTCCTACTTTGTTCAATATTATGATTAACGATGTGTTTTCGAATGTAGGTAGGGGTGTTGGGGCTTCCCTATATGCTGATGATGGAGCTATTTGGAAGAAGGGAAGGAATGTCTCTCATGTGATCAAATCTATTCAACAAGCTATAGCGGATGTTGAAAGATGTTTGACTGGGGTTTTAAATTGTCAGTGGCAATGTCTTCTATGTTCTTCTCAAAAAATAAAGAAAGTTGCTGATATTATACAGATGTTTCTGTATGGACAGCCTATGGGGAGGGTTTCTAAGTATAAATATTTGGGTCTATGGTTCAATGAGTGATATACATGGAAAGATAATGTCATAAATGTTGAACTGGAATGTGAACAAAATGGGTGTCAGTCCTGATGGTATGGAGTGGGAAGAGTCAAGGGGTCAAGGGCCGGGATGGTGGGTAGTGGAAAGACGTAGGAAGAAGAGAGATCATGATATAGAAAGACACAGGAAGAAGAGAGATCATGATATAGAAAACAGTTGAGCGTCTAGTAAAGAAAGCATAAAGAGGACCAAGGTAGGAAGCAGGAGTGGTGATGTATTGGAGTGGAAAGTGGTGAGAGTGTGTTTGATGAGACCACAGGGCCTCATTTACACTCTACCCAACTAACTAACGCAGTAGATAAAGAAGTAGGTGACGTCAAATTAGCTTGGTTCATTGGAAATGGTAGATTGTTAATATTGTGTGGTAGCCAGGCTCAGCAAGAGACGATTCTGAAAATGGAAAAGCTTCATGGGGAAGAAGATGAAAAGTCATGTCCCTAGGGATTATGCTAGGTGGAGAGGAGTCATCACTGGTGTCCCAATATCTATGTCCACAGATGACATTAAAGACAATGTGAAGGCAGGCAGAGGGATTGAGGCCAAAAGGTTGATCAGTTGGAAAGAGGGTCGAAGAAGTGAAAGCTTTTCAGTGATGATGAGGTTGGAGAAAGTCTTGCTGGGACAGTACACATAAGAATCCTTAGATTCAATGTTTGAGAATTTGTCCCATGTACACTGCTGTGTTTTAAATACCAAAGAATGGGATATGTAGCTGCTCAGCGTAAAGGAAAGAAAAGATGAGCCAAGTGTGGAGGGGAACATGATTATGGTGAACAATGACTCCTCTCCTCTCTTGAGTGTTGTAATTGTAGGGGAGAACACAGAGCAGCATTTGGTGGATGCCAGGTTCAGAGAGAGGCAAGAGAGGCTCAGAGATACATCATGACGGATCCTGTATCATACGCAGAGCCTGTAAAACAGATTGGTAGAACTACTGTCAGACTGATGGATCTTACATGGATGTACCTGTAGTAAGTGGATCTACCGTCAGGGCTGGTGTTTCTGCTGGTCCTGGCATGGTTTCAAGGCCTGTTCAGAAATCTGGTGCTCATGAATGTGTGGCGTCAAAGGACCCTTTGATAATGAATAAAGTTGACTTCATAGCTGTTATTGGTAAGGTTATCAATACGACTCGGGTTGTGGAAACCAGAAATGCCAGGTTGAAGGTTATTGTGGAGACGGCAGAAGGATATTGGGGGTAACAGATGTTACTGTTGACATGCTGAGCAATCCTAAGGGAGTGTTTAGGCACGGTATAGATACAGTTGAATGGGTTTTGGGGGAGGTGGAGGTAGAAGTTAGGGATTTATTTGGTTTAGAATGTTATTTTCATGGTAGTACAGAATTGGGCAGCTAATGATTGATCATACATTCAAGCATAGTGGGTGGGGAATGCATTTAAAAGATTGTTTGCGGACCGCCACGTTTCCATAGAAGAAGAAGAAGGAGGAGGAGGAGGAGGAGGAAGGAAGAAAGAAGCAGTGGAATGGAGTAGAACGAAGTGGAATGGAGTGCAGTGGGGTGGAGTGCAGTGCAGTGGGGTGGAGCGGACTTCAATGGAGCGGACTGCTGAGAATATGATTGTAGAGCCAGTTTGGTCGGAGATGGACAATGGCTCTTTCCCGAGGTCTGAGATGCTGTGCCCGGGTGTTTTCCTGGATACCTGTCCTCATAATCACCTCCGTGGTGCTGTGGTCCTACTACGCCTATGTGTTTGAGCTATGTGTATGTAAGTATGGGGATTATGACTGTTGTCTGTTATGTTTTTGTCGGCGATGCTAGCTAGCTAACACAAACAGCTCTTTAAACCTGCTAGCCAAACCTAGCATCATGCTAACCAGGAAGCGTTTTTTCCCCCGTGATAATTGTCTTTATAAATCTAACTAGAGACCATATTGTACTGTGTTTTTTGTTGTTGTTTCTAATTCCATTTGTGAACGAATTATACTGTTGTTACATTGACCTACCATATCTAGGAAATAAATAGCTAGCTATATATTTAAAGGCCATTAACGTTACGGAATGTAGCTAACTATGTTGTGATAAGACTCAGTATGTTAGTGAGCTACTGTAAGTACAGGTGTGAAGTAATCACCGTCAGACTGTAACATGTTGTTTCGCTGTCTTCACAACCCAAGTGTTAGCAGCTTCAGCTACCAAATATCTGTTGGAGTACTGCTGTTTGCATGTCAATAATTCAGAATTGTCCAATGTGTGCTCTTCACAGTCACTATCAGCAACACATTGGAGAAGGGTGAGTTATTATTTTTTTTTTTAACACATAGGCCTAATCAATGGTCAGAATAGTCATCTGACACCTTGTAGACACTTGAATATCAGCTTGATGGTTTCCTAAGTGTTGTATCTGTCTATGTTTCCAGTGGCCTACCTACTGGTGTTCCATGTGTGTTTTGTGATGTTCTCCTGGACCTATTGGAAGGCCATCTTCACTCCTCCTGCCACACCCTGCAAGAAGGTAGGAGTTCATTGTTGGTGGTTTGTCCCATCTGGAGTAGGCCTACATGGCCAAGCAAGACATCATCAAGACTTGTTTTGTTCACACTGCAGGCCTTAATGCTTCAATTCTGTTTTTTTTTCTCCCCATATCTGTTTTGGAATACTGACTGTTCAGACAGAAAGTTACAAAGTGACCAAATCAGATTTATGTGTTCAGAAAACAGTCATTTGCTGACTTGGCTATGCTAAGTCATAGTAACGACTGGCATGTGTGCAGTGATGTAGGCTGATTGGTGGTGGTGCTCGTGGGCTCTGCATCCTATCACTCAGAAGTTATGTAACAAGCGAAGGTTACAACGATGCCTCGCCATGGAAATTTCCCAGTTGCTTTGAATGTTCAAAATCATAGTGTGGGATCACTTTTAAAGCCTCAAAGGATAAGATGATCCAACTTTCAAAACGAGTCCTTTTTCGGCTAGACACAACAGTCAACTAGCTAGCTAGCTAATTTCCCCCCAACATCGGACACCCCCTAATTTAGGACACTAGCGGTTGGAGGATTAAATCACCTCGAGCTCAACATTTTAAATGGACTGGAAAATAACGGTACATTTTGCCACTAAAGACAGCCTTCTAGCTCGCTGACCACCGATTTTCATTGCAGTTTATGTAAGTTAGGTTTTGAGAGTTTTCAAAAAAGTTATATATATTTACACATTTTGTGGTACACGCTGTAAATTGTCAAATTCAAATGCGCGACAGACCACACATCATTTAATATGCAATTTACCTAAATTATTCATACTCATTTATATGTTAGTATTAAACTGATCTACTTTCTCAAAACATTAGATTTAAATCTGTAAAATAAATAATAAGACATTATTTGGTTACAACACTGAAGAAGATGTTGGTGAAGAACCATTTTTAACAGTCAACAGGAGGGGGCACATTCAATGGAAAGACAGACAAGTCCTTTTTTATTCTTTACTGGAAGACTAGTCAACTAGTCAACTAACTAGTAAACACTTCGGATACGAGGTTGGTGTCTCTTTGTTGAACAAAATTAAACAAATATATCTTGCAATTAAACAAAATAGTAAGGTTGCCAATAATACGGGAGGTATTTGTTTTGCTAAACCTCTTATCAAAAAGCAGAGTAGCAAGCAACAAGATATGCCAAATAAGTCTAAAAACCACCTTGAGGGCAACAACATCAGATTTGACGCATGGCCAGGAATCAGATTTGTATCTGATTTCAAACCACCTACAAAGGTGGTTTGAAATTAGGCTTTAAATATTCGATTCCATGTGCTTTTTGGCTGTTCAGACTGCAGGAAAAAGTATAGATATGCAAAAAAAGTGGATCTGAGTCACTTCAAACTGCCTGTGTGAATAAGGCTATATACATGCGTAGCCTATGACAAGTAGCCTAATAAAGCATGATCCCTGTTGACTAATGTAACTTTTTATGTTGCTGGAAGCTTTTGAATATAATGTTGCCTATAACAGCCATAGGATGTTGCTGTTCTAATCAGAAGATGATGCAAAGCCTGTGCATTTATTTGTATTCATTATGGGTCCCCATTAGTTCCTGCCAAGGCAGCAGCTACTCTTCCTGGGGTTTATTATGGGTCCCCATTAGTTCCTGCCAAGGCAGCAGCTACTCTTCCTGGGGTTTATTATGGGTCCCCATTAGTTCCTGCCAAGGCAGAAGCTACTCTTCCTGGGGTTTATTATCGATCCCCATTAGTTCCTGCCAAGGCAGAAGCTACTCTTCCTGGGGTTTATTATCGATCCCCATTAGTTCCTGCCAAGGCAGAAGCTACTCTTCCTGGGGGTTTATTATGGATCCCCATTAGTTCCTGCCAAGGCAGAAGCTACTCTTCCTGGGGTTTATTATCGATCCCCATTAGTTTCTGCCAAGGCAGCAGCTACTCTTCCTGGGGTTTATTATGGATCCCCATTAGTTTCTGCCAAGGCAGAAGCTACTCTTCCTGGGATCCATCAAATTTAATGCAGTTTCATAAAATGTTTAAAACATTACAATACATTCTCAGATTTGACAACACATGCTTCATCAAGGCTCATATTAGTAGAGCATTGTAACGTGGTTGTTGGTTCCAGTTCCAGCTGTCGTACTCCGACAAGGACCGTTATGAGCGGGAGGAGAGGCCTGATGCTCAGAAACAGATTCTGGTGGACATCGCTAAGAGTCTCCCCATCTTCACGAGAGCTACGTCTGGAGGTGACCCACTCATATCTAAAGCAGCGACCCAAATGGCTCCCTGTTCCCTTTGTAGTGCACTATACAGGGAACATGGTTCCATTTGGGACGCAGACAAGCTTTTCCAGTCCTGTTAGTAAACCTCCTATCAAACATTTACAACATGTAGCTGACTGTACCTATCAGTTAGTGTCTGGAAGATAAGGACGGATCATATGACCTCTGTCTCTTTCTGTCTCTCTCTCTGTCTGTGTGTGTGTTTCTCTCTCATTCTCTGTTTCTCTCTCATTCTCTCTCTCTCTGTATCTCATTCCTCTCTCTCTCTGTCTGTGTGTTTCTCTCATTCTCTCATTCTGTCTCTCTCTCTGTCTCTCTCATTCTCTCTCTCTGACTCTCTCTCATTCTCTCATTCTCTCTGTCTCTCTCATTCTCTCTCTCTCTCTCTCTGACTCTCTCTCATTCTCTCATTCTCTCTGTCTCTCTCATTCTCTCTCTCTCTCTCTCTCTCTCTCTGTCTCTCTGACTCTCTCCCATTCTCTCATTCTCTCATTCTCTCTGTCTCTCTCTCTCTCTGTCTCTGTCTCTCATTCTGTCTCTCACTCTGTCTCTCTCGTTCTCTCTCTCTCTCTCTGTCTCTGTCTCTCATTCTGTCTCTCACTCTGTCTCTCTCATTCTCTCTCTCTCTCTCTCTGTCTCTGACTCTCTCTCTCATTCTCTCTCTCTCTCTCTCTCTCTCTCTGTCTCTCTGACTCTCTCTCTCATTCTCTCTCTCTCTGTATCTCATTCTCTCTCTCTGTATCTCATTCTCTCTCTCTGTCTGTGTGTTTCTCTCTCATTCCCTCTGTCTCTCTGTCTCTCTCTCTCTCTCTCTCTCTCTCTCTCTCTCTCTGTCTCTCTGTCTCGTTCTCTCTCTCTCTGTATCTCATTCTCTGTATCTCTCTCTCTCTCTCTGTCTGTGTGTTTCTCTCTCATTCCCTCTGTCTCTCTGTCTCGTTCTCTCTCTCTCTCTCTCTCTCTCTCTGTCTCTCTGTCTCGTTCTCTCTCTCTCTGTATCTCATTCTCTCTCTCTGTCTGTGTGTTTCTCTCTCATTCCCTCTGTCTCTCTGTCTCGTTCTCTCTCTCTCTGTATCTCATTCTCTGTATCTCTCTCTCTCTCTCTCTCTCTCTGTCTCTCTCTCTGTCTCTCTGTCTCTGACTCCCCTCAGCTATCAGGTTCTGTGACCGGTGCCAGGTGCTGAAGCCTGACCGCAGTCACCATTGCTCTGTATGTGAAACGTAAGTCTCCCTGCTGTCATTATACACACAGACCCATACCCGTCTCCCTGTCTGTGTACAGATAACAATGATCTGATTGGACAGCATTAGTGTCTCTTGTACACCTGGAGAACAACACCTGTCCTGTTAATGATGATGACTAAACACTTTGGCCAGCTACTATAATCTTCTTTCCCTTGGGGCCTGATTGATAAATGGGCTGTGTATATACTGAAATCTGACCTGTTTACTCTGAAATCTGACCTGTTTACTGCTGTTGTCTATAGACAGACATTTGAACCCCCAAAATGAATCTCTGATAGTTTTCTCAAAGTAAAGAAAAAAAAGTTTGACACAGCTTCTGTCAATATGTTACTATGGTTACACCAGCAGTAGGTCATGTGATCTGACTGTTGACACAGCTGGAAGATAACCTTTTTATGTTGCTTGAATGCTGAATTTTCTTACATTTTCTAATGGTAGTTGTTTACCTTAACCCTGTCCAGTAACATGTGTTGTCTGTTGCAGGTGTGTTCTGAAGATGGATCATCACTGTCCGTGGTGGGTGATTTAATATGGTCTGTCCGTGGTGGGTGATTAATATGGTCTGTCCGTGGTGGGTGATTAATATGGTCTGTCCGTGGTGGGTGATTAATATGGTCTGTCCGTGGTGGGTGATTTAATATGGTCTGTCCGTGGTGGGTGATTTAATATGGTCTGTCCGTGGTGGGTGATTTAATATGGTCTGTCCGTGGTGGGTGATTAATATGGTCTGTCCGTGGTGGGTGATTAATATGGTCTGTCCGTGGTGGGTGATTTAATATGGTCTGTCCGTGGTGGGTGATTTAATATGGTCTGTCCGTGGTGGGTGATTTAATATGGTCTGTCCGTGGTGGGTGATTAATATGGTCTGTCCGTGGTGGGTGATTTAATATGGTCTGTCCGTGGTGGGTGATTTAATATGGTCTGTCCGTGGGGGTGATTTAATATGGTCTGTCCGTGGTGGGTGATTAATATGGTCTGTCCGTGGTGGGTGATTAATATGGTCTGTCCGTGGTGGGTGATTAATATGGTCTGTCCGTGGTGGGTGATTAATATGGTCTGTCTGTGGTGGGTGATTTAATATGGTCTGTCCGTGGTGGGTGATTAATATGGTCTGTCCGTGGTGGGTGATTAATATGGTCTGTCCGTGGTGGGTGATTAATATGGTCTGTCCGTGGTGGGTGATTAATATGGTCTGTCCGTGGTGGGTGATTAATATGGTCTGTCCGTGGTGGGTGATTAATATGGTCTGTCCGTCAGGGTGATTAATATGGTCTGTCCGTGGTGGGTGATTTAATATGGTGGGTGATTAATATGGTCTGTCTGTGGTGGGTGATTAATAACTGGTCTGTCCGTCCATGTTTAATATGGTCTGTCCATGGTGGGTGATTGATATGGTCTGTCCGTGGTGGGTGATTAATATGGTGGGTGATTAATATGGTCTGTCCGTTGTCTCTCTCCATGGTAAATAACTGTCTCTCTCTCTCTCCATGGTAAATAACTGTCTCTCTCTCTCCAGGGTGAATAACTCTCTCTCTCTCCATGGTAAATAACTGTCTCTCTCTCTCTCTCTCCAGGGTAAATAACTGTCTCTCTCTCCAGGGTGAATAACTCTCTCTCTCCCATGGTAAATAACTGTCTCTCTCTCCAGGGTGAATGAATAACTGTCTCTCTCTCTCTCTCCATGGTAAATAACTGTCTCTCTCTCTCTCTCCATGGTAAATAACTGTCTCTCTCTCTCTCCAGGGTGAATAACTGTCTCTCTCTCTCCAGGGTGAATAACTGTCTCTCTCTCTCTCCAGGGTGAATAACTGTCTCTCTCTCTCTCAGGGTGAATAACTGTCTCTCTCTCTCTCCAGGGTGAATAACTGTCTCTCTCTCTCTCCAGGGTGAATGAATAACTGTCTCTCTCTCTCTCAGGGTGAATGAATAACTGTCTCTCTCTCTCTCTCCAGGGTGAATGAATAACTGTCTCTCTCTCTCTCTCCAGGGTGAATAACTGTCTCTCTCTCTCTCCAGGGTGAATAACTGTCTCTCTCTCTCTCCAGGGTGAATAACTGTCTCTCTCTCTCTCCAGGGTGAATAACTGTCTCTCTCTCTCTCTCCAGGGTGAATAACTGTCTCTCTCTCTCTCTCCAGGGTGAATAACTGTCTCTCTCTCTCTCATGGTGAATAACTGTCTCTCTCTCTCTCAGGGTGAATAACTGTTCTCTCTCTCTCTCCAGGGTGAATAACTGTCTCTCTCTCTCTGAATAACTGTCCAGGGTGAATAACTGTCTCTCTCTCTCTCAGGGTGAATAACTGTCTCTCTCTCTCTCCAGGGTGAATAACTGTCTCTCTCTCTCTCCAGGGTGAATAACTGTCTCTCTCTCTCTCCATGGTGAATAACTGTCTCTCTCTCTCTCCAGGGTGAATAACTGTCTCTCTCTCTCTCTCCAGGGTGAATAACTGTCTCTCTCTCTCTCCAGGGTGAATGAATAACTGTCTCTCTCTCTCTCTCAGGGTGAATAACTGTCTCTCTCTCTCTCCAGGGTGAATAATAACTGTCTCTCTCTCCAGGGTAAATAACTGTCTCTCTCTCTCTCCAGGGTGAATAACTGTCTCTCTCTCTCTCCAGGGTGAATAACTGTCTCTCTCTCTCTCCAGGGTGAATGAATAACTGTCTCTCTCTCTCTCCAGGGTGAATAATAACTGTCTCTCTCTCTCTCCAGGGTGAATGAATAACTGTCTCTCTCTCTCCAGGGTGAATAACTGTCTCTCTCTCTCTCTCTCTCAGGGTGAATAACTGTCTCTCTCTCTCCATGGTGAATAACTGTCTCTCTCTCTCTCCATGGTGAATAACTGTCTCTCTCTCTCTCCATGGTAAATAACTGTCTCTCTCTCCAGGGTGAATAACTGTCTCTCTCTCTCTCCAGGGTGAATAACTGTCTCTCTCTCTCTCCAGGGTGAATAACTGTCTCTCTCTCTCTCCAGGGTGAATAACTGTCTCTCTCTCTCCAGGGTGAATAACTGTCTCTCTCTCTCTCAGGGTGAATAACTGTCTCTCTCTCTCTCCAGGGTGAATAACTGTCTCTCTCTCTCTCCAGGGTGAATAACTGTCTCTCTCTCTCTCCAGGGTGAATAACTGTCTCTCTCTCAGGGTGAATAACTGTCTCTCTCTCTCCCAGGGTGAATAACTGTCTCTCTCTCTCTCCAGGGTGAATAACTGTCTCTCTCTCTCTCAGGGTGAATGAATAACTGTCTCTCTCTCTCCAGGGTGAATAACTGTCTCTCTCTCTCTCTCAGGGTGAATAACTGTCTCTCTCTCTCTCTCCAGGGTGAATAACTGTCTCTCTCTCTCTCTCAGGGTGAATAACTGTCTCTCTCTCTCTCCAGGGTGAATAACTGTCTCTCTCTCTCTCCAGGGTGAATAACTGTCTCTCTCTCTCCAGGGTGAATAACTGTCTCTCTCTCTCTCCAGGGTGAATAACTCTCTCTCTCTCTCTCTCTCTCTCCAGGGTGAATAACTGTCTCTCTCTCTCTCTCTCTCTCTCTCAGGGTGAATAACTGTCTCTCTCTCTCTCTCTCTCTCCAGGGTGAATAACTGTCTCTCTCTCTCTCTCTCTCCAGGGTGAATAACTGTCTCTCTCTCTCTCTCTCTCCAGGGTGAATAACTGTCTCTCTCTCTCTGAATAACTCTCTCTCAGGGTGAATAACTGTGTGGGGTTCTCCAACTACAAGTTCTTCCTCCTCTTCCTGTCCTACTCCATGGTCTACTGTGTGTTCATCTCTGCCTCAGTCTTCAGATTCTTCATCAACTTCTGGGTGGTGAGTGGTGATGGATGTTTTACATCCCAGCTTAGTCTGTGTCTCAAAAGCTCCCCTATTCCCTATAGAGTAGCTACCTCTGTCCAGGGCCCACAGAGCTCTGGTCAACAGTGAAGCACAGAGAACAGGGCGCCATTTCCCACCCCCTTAGTAATTTATCAGATACTCCTATCCACTGCATTCCAGAGCTAGTCAGATCACATGACCTACTGCTGGTGTAACCATAGTAACATATTGACGTAAGCTGTGTCAACAGTCAGATCACATGACCTACTGCTGGTGTAACCATGGTAACATATTGACGTAAGCTGTGTCAACAGTCAGATCAGATGACCTACTGCTGGTGTAACCATGGAAACATATTGACGTAAGCTGTGATGGATGCTTTACATCAGCAGTCTGATCACATGACCTACTGCTGGTGTAACCATAGTAACATATTGACATAAGCTGTGTCAACAGTCAGATCACATGACCTACTGCTGGTGTAACCATGGTAACATATTGACACTAACTGTGTTCAGAGCTAGTCAGATCAGATGACCTACTGCTGGTGTAACCATGGAAACATATTGACGTAAGCTGTGTCAACAGTCTGATCACATGACCTACTGCTGGTGTAACCATAGTAACATATTGACATAAGCTGTGTCAACAGTCAGATCACATGACCTACTGCTGGTGTAACCATGGTAACATATTGACGTAAGCTGTGTCAACAGTCAGATCACATGACCTACTGCTGGTGTAACCATGGTAACATATTGACATAAGCTGTGTCAACAGTCAGATCAGATGACCTACTGCTGGTGTAACCATGGTAACATATTGACATAAGCTGTGTCAACAGTCAGATCACATGACCTACTGCTGGTGTAACCATGGTAACATATTGACATAAGCTGTGTCAACAGTCAGATCACATGACCTACTGCTGGTGTAACCATAGTAACATATTGACATAAGCTGTGTCAACAGTCAAATCAAATTTATATAGCCCTTCGTACATCAGCTGATATCTCAAAGTGCTGTACAGAAACCCAGCCTAAAACCCCAAACAGCAAGCAATGCAGGTGTAGAAGCACGGTGGCTAGGAAAAACTACCTAGGAAGAAACCTAGAGAGGAACCAGGCTATGTGGGGTGGCCAGTCCTCTTCTGGCTGTGCCGGGTGGAGATTATAACAGAACATGGCCAAGATGTTCAAAAGTTCATAAATGACCAGCATGGTCGTATAATAATAAGGCAGAACAGTTGAAACTGGAGCAGCAGCACGGTCAGATGGACTGGGGACAGCAAGGAGTCATCATGTCAGGTAGTCCTGGGGCATGGTCCTAGGGCTCAGGTCCTCCGAGAGAGAGAAAGAAAGAGAGAAGGAGAGAATTAGAGAACGCACACTTAGATTCACACAGGACACCGAATAGGACAGGAGAAGTACTCCAGATATAACAAACTAACCCTAGCCCCCCGACACATAAACTACTGCAGCATAAATACTGGAGGCTGAGACAGGAGGTGTCAGGAGACACTGTGGCCCCATCCGAGGACACCCCCGGACAGGGCCAAACAGGAAGGATATAACCCCACCCACTTTGCCAAAGCACAGCCCCAGTCAGATCACATGACCTACTGCTGGTGTAACCATGGTAACATATTGACTAAGCTGTGTCAACAGTCAGATCGCATGACCTACTGCTGGTGTAACCATGGTAACATATTGACATAAGCTGTGTCAACAGTCAGATCACATGACCTACTGCTGGTGTAACCATGGTAACATATTGACGTAAGCTGTATCAACAGTCAGATCACATGACCTACTGCTGGTGTAACCATGGTAACATATTGATGTAAGCTGACTCAGCACAAGGCACATTGTTTGTTGTGGAACGGCAGAGGTTCTCCTACACGGTTGTAGTTCTCCGTGTTGTGTGTGTTCTCCTACAGGGGGACCTGCCAAATGGACCCGCTAAGTTCCACGTTCTCTTCCTGATGTTTGTGGCTTTGATGTTCTTGGTCAGTCTCATGTTCCTGTTGGGTTACCACTGCTGGCTGGTCGTCCAGAACCGGTCCACACTAGGTAATACACACAGCTGCCATTTTGAGGCAATAAGAGCTGCTCCGCTGCTTTAGCAATGTAGGTCTTCAATTTCATGGAGAAACACAGCCACTGAAATCTATTCCTCTTTCCTTCTCTGACCCCCCCTCCCTCTCTCCTCTCATCCAGAGGCGTTCTCTGCTCCAGTCTTCACGACAGGACCAGACCGTAATGGTTTCAATGTGGGGATCAGGAGGAACCTGCAGCAGGTGTTTGGAGACAATAAGAGACTCTGGTTCCTGCCTATCTGCACCAGGTGAGACTCTAACCCTAACCTCTACCCCCTAACCTCTAGTTTCTAACTTCTATTTTCTAACCTCTACCCCCTAACCTCTACCCCCTAACCTCCATCCTCTACCCATTAACCCTAACCTCTACCTCATCTAACCTGACCTTTAACCCCTAGGCCTTAACCCCTAGGCTTTAACCGTTACATCGTATCCTCTAGACCAGGGGTAATTCAACTCTGACCCTACGAGGTCCAGAGTACTGCTTGTTTTCTGTTCTACCTTATCATTAATTACACCCACATGGTGTCCCAGGTCTAAATCAGTCCCTGATTAGAGGGGAACAATTAAAACACGGCTTCAAAGTCCAGAGATGAGTTTGAGGGCTCCTACCCCAGGGCTACCCTCCTGTAGGTTTATACTCCAACCCTGTTCCTAGAGACACCCTCCTGTAGGTTTCTACTCCAACCTTGTTCCTGGAGAGATACCCTCCTGTAGGTTTTATACTCCAACCTTGTTCCTGGAGAGATACCCTCCTGTAGGTTTTATACTCCAACCTTGTTCCTGGAAAGAGACCCTCCTGTAGGTTTTATACTCCAACCTTGTTCCTGGAGAGATACCCTCCTGTAGGTTTTATACTCCAACCTTGTTCCTGGAGAGATACCCTCCTGTAGGTTTTATACTCCAACCTTGTTCCTGGAGAGATACCCTCCTGTAGGTTTTATACTCCAACCTTGTTCCTGGAGAGATACCCTCCTGTAGGTTTTATACTCCAACCTTGTTCCTGGAGAGATACCCTCCTGTTCCTGGAGGTTTTATACTCCAACCTTGTTCCTGGAGAGATACCCTCCTGTAGGTTTTATACTCCAACCTTGTTCCTGGAGAGATACCCTCCTGTAGGTTTTACACTCCAACCTTGTTCCTGGAGAGATACCCTCCTGTAGGTTTTACACTCCAACCTTGTTCCTGGAGAGATACCCTCCTGTAGGTTTTACACTCTAACCTTGTTCCTGGAGAGAGACCCTCCTGTAGGTTTTACACTCTAACCTTGTTCCTGGAGAGAGACCCTCCTGTAGGTTTTACACTCCAACCTTGTTCCTGGAGAGAGACCCTCCTGTAGGTTTTACACTCCAACCTTGTTCCTGGAGAGAGACCCTCCTGTAGGTTTTACACTCCAACCTTGTTCCTGGAGAGAGACCCTCCTGTAGGGTTTACACTCCAACCTTGTTCCTGCAGAGAGACCCTCCTGTTCCTGGAGGGTTTTTTACACTCCAACCTTGTTCCTGCAGAGAGACCCTCCTGTAGGTTTTACACTCCAACCTTGTTCCTGCAGAGAGACCCTCCTGTACGTTTTACACTCCAACCTTGTTCCTGCAGAGAGACCCTCCTGTAGGGTTTACACTCCAACCTTGTTCCTGCAGAGAGACCCTCCTGTAGGGTTTACACTCCAACCCTGGTCCTGGAGAGCTAACCTCCACAAGGGTATGTGCTCTGCCCCCTCCTGTACTCCCTGTTCACCCATGACTGCGTGGCCACGCAGGCCTCCAACTCAATCATCAAGTTTGTAGATGACACAACAGTAGTAGACTTGATTACCAACAACGACGAAACGGCCTACAGGGAGGAGGTGAGAGTCCTGGTGGAGTGGTACCAGGGAAATAACCTCAACGTCAACAACGGGAAGGAGCTGAGGGAGCACGCCTCTATCCACATCGACAGAACCGCAGTGGAGAAGGTAGAAAGCTTGAAGTTCCTCGACAAACACATCACTAACAACCTGTAATGGTCCACCCACACAGACAGTGTGGTGATGAAGGCTCAACAGCGCCTCTTCAACCTCAGGAGGCTGAAGAAATTTGGCTTGTCTCCTAAGACCCTCACAAACTTTTACAGATGCACAATTACATCCTGGTACGGCAACTGCACTGCCGGCAACCGCAGGGCTCTCCAGAGGGTGGTGCGGTCTGCCCCCGGTGATGCGTTGAGAAAACTACTTGCCCTCCAGGACACCTACACCACCCGATGTCACAGGAAGGCCATAGAGATCATCAAGGACAACAACCACCTGAGCCACTGCCTGTTCACCCCGCTATCATCCAGAAGGCGAGGTCAGTACAGGTGCATCAAAGCTGGGACCGAGAGACAGAAGCTGTTTTTCAATGTCAAGACCATCAGACTGTTAAAATAGCCATCACTAGCCGGCTACCACCCGGTTACTCAACCCTGCACCTTAAGAGGCTGCTGCCCTATATACATAGACATTAACTCACTGGTCACTTTAATAATGGAACACTGGTCACTTTAATAATGGAACACTGGCCACTATAATAATGGAATCACTGGTCACTATAATAATGGAATCACTGGTCACTATAATAATGGAATCACTGGTCACTATAATAATGGAATCACTGGTCACTTTAATAATGGAACACTGGCCACTTTAATAATGGAACACTGGCCACTTTAATAATGGAACACTGGCCACTTTAATAATGGAACACTGGCCACTTTAATAATGGAACACTGGCCACTTTGATAATGGAACACTGGCCACTGATAATGGAACACTGGCCACTCTGATAATGGAACACTGGCCACTCTGATAATGGAACACTGGCCACTCTGATAATGGAACACTGGCCACTCTGATAATGGAACACTGGCCACTCTGATAATGGAACACTGGCCACTGATAATGGAACACTGGCCACTGATAATGGAACACTGGCCACTGATAATGGAACACTGGCCACTGATAATGGAACACTGGCCACTGATAATGGAACACTGGCCACTGATAATGGAACACTGGCCACTGATAATGGAACACTGGCCACTGATAATGGAACACTGGCCACTGATAATGGAACACTGGCCACTGATAATGGAACACTGGCCACTGATAATGGAACACTGGCCACTGATAATGGAACACTGGCCACTGATAATGGAACACTGGCCACTGATAATGGAACACTGGCCACTTTGATAACGGAACACTGGCCACTTTGATAACGGAACACTGGCCACTTTGATAACGGGACACTGGCCACTGATAACGGGACACCGGCCACTGATAACGGGACACCGGCCACTGATAACGGAACACCGGCCACTGATAACGGAACACCGGCCACTCCGATAACGGAACACCGGCCACTCCGATAACGGGACACCGGCCACTCCGATAACGGGACACCGGCCACTCCGATAACGGGACACCGGCCACTCCGATAACGGGACACCGGCCACTCCGATAACGGGACACCGGCCACTCCGATAACGGGACACCGGCCACTCCGATAACGGGACACCGGGCCACTCCGATAACGGGACACCGGCCACTCCGATAACGGGACACCGGCCACTCCGATAACGGGACACTGGCCACTCCGATAACGGGACACGGGCCACTCCGATAACGGGAACGGGCCACTCCGATAACGGGAACGGGCCACTCCGATAACGGGACACGGGCCACTCCGATAACGGAACACCGGCCACTCCGATAATGGAACACCGGCCACTCCGATAATGGAACACCGGCCACTCCGATAATGGAACACCGGCCACTCCGATAGTGGAACACCGGCCACTCCGATAGTGGAACACCGGCCACTCCGATAATGGAACACCGGCCACTCTGATAATGGAACACCGGCCACTCTGATAATGGAACACGGGCCACTTTGATAATTTTCACATACTGCTTCACTCCTCTCATATGTATATACTGTATTCTGTTTGTTAGTCAATGCCACTCCAACATTGCTCGTCCTCGTATTCATGTTTTTCTTCATTCTCTTCTATTACTTTTAGATTTGTGTGTATTGTTGTGAATTGTTAGATATCACTGCACTGTTAGAGCTAGAAACACAATTTCACTCCACCACAATAACATCTGCTAAATATGAGTATGGACCAATAACATCTGTTAAATATGGACCAATAACATCTTAAATATGGACCAATAACATCTGCTAAATATGTGTATGGACCAATAACATCTGATAAATATGTGACCAATAACATCTGTTCAATATGTGACCAATAACATCTGTTCAATATGGACCAATAACATCTGTTAAATATGGACCAATAACATCTGTTCAATATGGACCAATAACATCTGTTAAATATGGACCAATAACATCTGTTCAATATGGACCAATAACATCTGTTAAATATGGACCAATAACATCTGTTCAATATGGACCAATAACATCTGTTCAATATGGACCAATAACAGCTGTTAAATATGGACCAATAACATCTGTTCAATATGGACCAATAACATCTGCAGTTGAATACAGTTGAAGTCGGAAGTTTACATACACCTCAGCCAAAGACATTTAAACTCAGTTTTTCACAATTCCTGACATTTTAATCCTAGTAAAGATTCCCTGTCTTAGGTCAGTTAGGATCACCACTTTATTTTAAGAATGTGAAATGTCAGAATAATTGTAGAGAGAATGATTAATTTCAGCTTTTATTACACATTCCCAGTGGGTCAGAAATTTACATACACTCAATTATTATTTGGTAGCATTGCCTTAAAATTGTTTAACTTGGGTCAAACGTTTGGGGTAGCCTTCCACAAGCTTCCCAAAATAAGATGGGTGGCCATTCCTCTTGGCCATTCCTCCTGACAGACCTGGTGTAACTGAGTCAGGTTTGAAGGCCTCCTTGCTCTAGCACGCTTTTTCAGTTCTGCCAACAAACTTTATATCGGATTGAGGTCAGGGTTTGTGATGGCCACTCCAATACCTTGACTTTGTTGTCCTTAAGCCATTTTGCCACAACTTTGGAAGTATGCTTGGGGTCATTTGGTCCATTCAGAAGACAAATTTGTGACCAAGCTTTAACTTAACTGATGTCTGAGATGTAGCTTCAATATATCCACATAATTTCCTCCCTCATGAAGCCATCTATTTTGTGAAGTGCACCAGTCCCTCCTGCAGCAAAGCACCCCCACAACTTGATGCTGCCACCCCCATGCTTCACGGTTGGGATATTGTCTTCGGCTCGCAAGCCTCCCCCGTTTTCCTCCAAACATAACGATGGTCATTATGGCCAAACAGTTCTGTTTTTGTTTCATCAGACCAGAGAACATTTCTCCAAAAAAGTATGATCTTTGTTCCCATTTGCAGTTGCAAACCGTAGTCTGGCTTTTTTATGGCGGTTTTGGAGCAGTGGCTTCTTCCTTGCTGAGCAGCCTTTCAGGATATGTCGATATAGGACTCGTTTTACTGTGGATATAGATACTTTTGTACCTGTTTCCTCCAACATCTTCACAAGGTCCTTTGCTGTTGTTCTGGGATTGATTTGCACTTTTAACACCACAGTACATTCATCTCTAGGAGATAGAACGCGTCTCCTTTCTGAGTGGTATGACAGCTGCGTGGTCCCATGGTGTTTATACGTGCGTACTATTGTTTGTACAGATGAATGTGGTCCCTTCAGGCGTTTGGAAATTGCTCCCAAGGATGAACCAGACTTTTGGAGGTCTACAATTTCTGAGGTCTTGGCTGATTTCTTTTGATTTTCCCATGATGTCAAGCAAAGAGGCACTGAGTTTGAAGGTAGGCCTTGAAATGCATCCACAGGTACACCTCCAATTGACTCAAATGATGTCAATTAGCCTATCAGAAGCTTTTAAAGCCATGACATCATTTTCTAGAATTTCCAAGCTGTTTAAAGGCACAGTCAACTTAGTGTATATAAACTTCTGAACCACTGGAATTGTGATACTGTGAATTTAAGATAAATAATCTGTAAACAATTATTGGAAAGATTACTTGTGTCATGCACCAAGTAGATGTCCTAACCGACTTGCCAAAATTATAGTTTGTTAACAAGAGATTTGTGGAGTGGTTGAAAACAGTTTTAATGACTCCAACCTCAGTGTATGTAAACTTCTGACTTCAACTGTATGTGACCGGACCAATAATCGCATGTATTTATAAAGTCCTTCTTACATCAGCTGATATCTCAAAGTGCTGTACAGAAACCCAGCCTAAAACCCCCACAACAGCAAGCAATGCAGGTGTAGAAGCACGGTGGATAGGAAAAACTCCCTAGAAAGGCCAAAACCTAGGAAGAAACCTAGAGAGGAACCAGGCTATGAGGGGTGGCCAGTCCTCTTCTGGCTGTGCCGGGTGGAGATAATGACAGAACATGGCCAAGATGTTCAAATGTTCATTGATGACCAGCAGGGTCAAATAATAACAATCACAGTGGTTGTAGAGGGTGCAACAGGTCAGCACCTCAGGAGTAAATGTCAGTTGGCTTTTCATAGCCGATCATTCAGAGTATCTCTACCGCTCCTGACGTCTCTAGAGAGTTGAAAACATCAGGTCTGGGACAGGTAGCACGTCTGGTGAACAGGTCAGAGTTCCATAGCCGCAGGCAGAACAGTTGAAACTGGAGCAGCAGCACGGCCAGGTGGACTGGGGACAGCAAGGAGTCATCATGCCAGGTAGTCCTGAGGCATGGTCCTAGGGCTCAGGTCCTCCGAGAGAAAGAAAGATAATTAGACAGAGCATACTTAAATTCACAAGACACTGGATAAGACCGGAGAAGTACTCCAGATATAACAAACTGACCCTAGCCCCCCCCGACACATAATCTACTGCAGCATAAATACTGGAGGCTGAGACGGGAGGGGTCAGGAGACACTGTGGACCAATAACATCTGTTAAATATGGACCAATAACATCTGTTAAATATGTGTATGGACCAATAACATCTGATAAATATGGACCAATAACATCTGTTAAATATGTGTATGGACCAATAACATCTGTTAAATGTGTATGGACCAATAACATCTGTTAAATATGGACCAATAACATCTGTTAAATATGGACCAATAACAGCTGTTAAATATGGACCAACAGCTGTTAAATATGTGTATGGACCAATAACAGCTGTTAAATGTGTATGGACCAATAACAGCTGTTAAATATGGACCAATAACAGCTGTTAAATATGTGTATGGACCAATACGATTTGTTTTAATATGTGTTTCCAAGGAGATGGCCTTTACTTCCCCGACTATGGATATTTAACCCCACCCTGTCTGTGTTTCTGTTTTGCCCAGCCAAGGAGATGGCCACTACTTCCCTCTGAAGAGCCTGAGTGAATCCTCAACCTCTCTATTAGCCAATGAGGAGAAATGGGATGAGGAAGAGGAGTCGGAGGACGACAACATAAGTAAGGAGGCCAATAGGACCGATTCTTAGATGAATATCTATCAGGGAAGAATATATGATGTGGTGGTGGTGTCCCTAATTTACTGCTAGGTTGCATGGTGGTTCAACCTTGTGCTGTGGACAATAAAAGGCCACTCAAATGTGCAATTTTGTCAGACAACACAATGCCACAGATGTCTCAAGTTTTGAAAGAGCGTGCAATTGGCATGCTGACTACAGGAATGTCCACCAGAGCTGTTGCCGGAGAATTTAATGTTAATTTCTCTACCATAAGCTCCAACATTGTTTTAGAGATTTTGACAGTACGTCCAACCAGTCTCAAAACCGCAGAACACGTGTAACCACACCAGCCCAGGACCTCCACATCCGTTACATAACCACACCAGCCCAGGACCTCCACATCCGTTACATAACCACGCCAGCCCAGGACCTCCACATCCGTTACATAACCACGCCAGCCCAGGACCTCCACATCCGTTACATAACCACGCCAGCCCAGGACCTCCACATCCGTTACATAACCACGCCAGCCCAGGACCTCCACATCCGGCTTCTTCACCTGCGGGGTCGTCGGTCACCAGACACCCGGACAGCTGATGAAACTGAGGAGTATTTCTGTCTGTAATAAAGTCCTTTTGTGGGGAAAAACTCATTCTGATTGGCCTGGCTCCCCAGTGGGTTGGCCTGGCTCCCCAGTGGGTTGGCCTGGCTCCCCAGTGGGTTGGCCTGGCTCCCCAGTGGGTTGGCCTTGGCCTGGCTCCCCAGTGGGTTGGCCTGGCCTGGCTCCCCAGTGGGTTGGCCTTGGCCTGGCTCCCCAGTGGGTTGGCCTTGGCCTGGCTCCCCAGTGGGTTGGCCTTGGCCTGGCTCCCCAGTGGGTTGGCCTTGGCCTGACTCCCCAGTGGGTTGGCCTTGGCCTGGCTCCCCAGTGGGTTGGCCTTGGCCTGGCTCCCCAGTGGGTTGGCCTTGGCCTGGCTCCCCAGTGGCTGGGCCTTGGCCTGGCTCCCCAGTGGCTGGGCCTTGGCCTGGCTCCTCAGTGGCTGGGCCTTGGCCTGGCTCCCCAGTGGCTGGGCCTTGGCCTGGCTCCCCAGTGGCTGGGCCTTGGCCTGGCTCCCCAGTGGCTGGGCCTTGGCCTGGCTCCCCAGTAGGCGGGCCTATGTCCTCCCAGGCCCACCCATGGTTGCACCCCTGCCCAGTCATGTAAAATCCATAGATTAGGGCCTAATGAGTTTTTCAATTGACTGATTTCATAGTATGAACTGTACCTCAGTAAAATTGTTGAGATTGTTGCATGTGGGCATTTTATATTGATGTTCTGTGTACTAAATGAAATTGTCAACCCCCAATCTGTGATTGACAGATTTCTGAATTATATAATACTGTCTATCAGGGGAAGCCACACTGAACAGGAATATAAAGGCAACATGTGAAGTGTTGGTCCCATGTTTCAGGAGCTGAAATCAAATAGATGTTCCATACACACCAAGCTTATTTCTCTAAAATTCTGTGCATAAATTTGTTTACAACCCTGTTAGTGAGCATTTCTCCATGTCGCAAGGATCTCTACACAATTTCTGGAAGCTGAAAATGTCCCAGTTTCGTGGCCTACGTACTTACCAGCCCTGTCACCCGTTGAGCATGTTTGGGATGCTCGTGTTCCAGGTCCCGCCCATATCCAGCAACTTCTCACAGCCATTAAAGAGTGGGATCCTGATCAACACTCTGTGAAGGAGATGTGGTGCTGCATGAGGTGGTCACACCAGATACTGACTGGTTTTCTGAGCCACGCCCATACCTGTATTCTCTTTTTAAAGGTGTCTGTGACCAACAGATGCATACCTGTATTCCCAGCCATGTGAAATCCATAGATTAGGGCCTGATGAATTTATTTCAATTGACTGATTTCCTCATATGGACTGTAACTCAGTCAAATCTTAGAAATTGTTGTGTTTTTTTGTGTGTGTGTGTGTGTGTGTGTAGGGGGGGTTGAACTTTGAAATAAACAATGTTCCTGTATGAATCTGTATTTTCCAGGTGGTGACAGGGATCCCTCTGTTACCGTAGAGATGGACGAAGAGGAGTAGGATCACTTTATGGACTTTATAAACGGTGCAGTGGGTGTTGTACCCTGAGGAGGCAGACACACCCTGTGGGACCATCGGACACACGGAAGACCTCAACGTGCAGCCAAAACTTTCTTAGACGTCATCCTTCTCAATATCAGGAAGAGTTTTCAGTTCACCATGGAGGAAGGACAATGTTAGGGGAACAGAAGTCCGTTAATATTATGTCACAGGACACGATTGTTTTAAGAGAAAGACCATGTCTAGCACTGTCTCCTTACTTCTGTTGTCTCGGTCTCTCTACTTCTGTTGTCTCGGTCTCTCTACCTCTCCTGTATTATTGTGTATCTTATATAGTACTAGGCTGCTAGCTAGCTTTTCATTTCTCGCCTGTTTTTTTTGCCTGTATTTTGTTAATGTAAATAGCTTTGTGATTTACATCTTTAAATGAAAAGAGCTCTATAAATGTAATGTATTATCATTATTCCATATGCAGGGCCCTTAAGGCCCAATCAGAATGGAGAAAGCCCATTAAAACCACATGTATTTGTTGTCATCTTAGGACCTGTTGTTCCTTTGTATTGTAAAGATGCTGCCCTGCCCAAATCAAATGTTATCTCTACGTGCGCCGAATACAACAGGTGTAGACCTTACAGTGAAATGCTTCCTTACAAGCCCTTAACCAACAGTGCAGTTAATGAAAATAAGTGTTAAAGTATTTACTAAAATAAACAAAATATTTAAAATAAATAAATGAGCAACAATAACGAGGCTATATACAGGGTATTACGGTACAGAGTCAATGTGGAGGCTATATACAGGGTGTTATGGTACAGAGTCAATGTGGAGGCTATATACAGGGTGTTATGGTACAGAGTCAATGTGGAGACTATATGCAGGGTGTTATGGTACAGAGTCAATGTGGAGACTATATACAGGGTGTTATGGTACAGAGTCAATGTGGAGGATATATACAGGGGGTACCAGTACAGAGTCAATGTGGAGGCTATATACAGGGTGTTACGGTACAGAGTCAATGTGGAGGCTATATACAGGGTGTTATGGTACAGAGTCAATGTGGAGACTATATACAGGGGGTACCGGTACAGAGTCAATGTGGAGGCTATATACAGGGTATTACGGTACAGAGTCAATGTGGAGGCTATATACAGGGTGTACCGGTACAGAGTCAATGTGGAGGATATATACAGGGTATTACGGTACAGAGTCAATGTGGAGGATATATACAGGGGGTACCAGTACAGAGTCAATGTGGAGACTATATACAGGGGGGTACAGAGTTAATGTGGAGGCTATATACAGGGGGTACCGGTACAGAGTCAATGTGGAGGCTATATACAGGGGGGTACCGGTACAGAGTCAATGTGGAGGCTATATACAGGGTGTTATGGTACAGAGTCAATGTGGAGGCTATATACAGGGGGTACCGGTACAGAGTCAATGTGGAGGCTATATACAGGGTGTTACGGTACAGAGTCAATGTGGAGACTATATACAGGGGGTACTGGTACAGAGTCAATGTGGAGGCTATATACAGGGTGTTACGGTACAGAGTCAATGTGGAGACTATATACAGGGGGTACCGGTACAGAGTCAATGTGGAGGCTATATACAGGGGGTACCGGTACAGAGTCAATGTGGAGGCTATATACAGGGGTACTGGTACAGAGTCAATGTGGAGGCTATATACAGGGGGTGCCAGTACAGAGTCAATGTGGAGGCTATATACAGGGGGTACAGAGTCAATGTGGAGGCTATATACAGGGGGCACCGGTACAGAGTCAATGTGGAGGCTATATACAGGGGGTACCGGTACAGAGTTACGGGGCACCAGTTAATCAAGGTAATATATACATGGAGGTAGAATTATTAAAGTGACTATGCATGGAGGGGGGGCAATGCAAATAGTCTGGGTAGCCATTTGATTAGATGTTCAGCAGTCTAATGGCTTGGGGGTAGAAGCTGTTGAGAAGCCTCTTGGCCCTAGACTTGGCGCTCCGGTACTGCTTGCTGTGCGGTAGCAGAGAGGACAGTTTATGACTGGGGTGGTTGGAGTCTTTGGACATATTTAGGGCCTCCCTCTGACACCGCCTAGTATAGAGGTCCTGGATGGCAAGAAGCTTGACCCCAGTTATGTACTGGGCCATACGCACAACACTCTGAAGTGCCTTGTGGCCGAGTAGTTTCCATACCAGGCAGTGATGCAACCAGTGCTCCGGATGGGGCAGCTGTTGAACCTTTTGAGGATCTGAGGATCCATGCCAGATCTTTTCAGTCTCCTGAGGGGGAATAGGTTTTGTCGTTCTCTCTTCACGACTGGATTGGTATGTTTGGACCAGGATAGTTTGTTGGTGATGTGGACACCAAGGAACCTGAAGCTCTCAACCTGCTCCACTACAGAAGCAGACCCTAGTTCCTACTCCTTAGCTTAGGTAGTCAGTCCTTGGTTTGCATCCCATTACCCATAAGGCTCTGGTCAAAACTAGTGCACTGTATAGGGAATAGGGTGCCATTTGGGATGCAGACTTGGGGAGGGGCTAAGGGCCTTGTCTGGACCGGGCCAAAGCTGTTATCAAGGTAGGCTGTCTGTGCTCTCTAGTGCTGTCTGTCTCAAGCAGTTCAGATTGCTGATCTAGGATCAGGCTCCTGTGCATGTAATGTGTTCTGGAAGGCAGAACTAACTGATCTAGGATCAGGCTCCTGTGCATGTAATGTGTTGTAGAAGGCAGAACTAACTGATCTAGGATCAGGCTCCTGTGCATGTAATGTGTTGTAGAAGGCAGAACTAACTGATCTAGGATCAGGCTCCTATGCATGTAATGTATTGTGGAAGGCAGAACTGACCCTAGGTCAGCACTCCTACTCAGATGCTTGATACATATGCCCCTTTGTGTGCATTGGCCACCTCACATAGCCTGGTTCCTCTCTAGGTTTTGGCCTTTCTAGGGAGTTTTTCCTAGCCACCGTGCTTCTACACCTGCATTGCTTGCTGTTTGGGGTTTTAGGCTGGGTTTCTGTACAGCACTTTGAGATATCAGCTGATGTACGAAGGGCTATATAAATAAATTTGATTTACATTGGTTTAACATCATGATCAAATAATTCAATAAGGCTGTTGTTACAACTAAGACATCTGCTCTGTACAGACATAAACAAGTTATTTCATCTCTTCTATTCAGCAAAATGTTCCTTATGCTGTCAATGTTCATTTACAATCATATCTGTGTATGTGACTGTGTGAATGATTGTGTTTGATGATTGTCTGTGACTGTGGGAGAGAGTGAAGAGAGGATGGTGCTTCATGGATGTTGAGTATGTCGTCTTCCCTTCACTGAGAGGAGGTGGTGTTTGGGTCAGCAGTTTACTGGTGCTCTAACTCCATGTACTATGTTGCTGATCATCATACTGACTGACACTGAAATTAACTTTTACTCTGGTTCCTGTTTTATTCATCATTCCAACAGGAGATCAACACAATCACTTCGTTTACCTGAGTCACATGACTGGATAAATGTGTCAAACTGATCACGGTAGGAGGAGGGTAGGAACCACGGTAGGTGGGGGGAGTAGGGTAGGAACCACAGTAGGAGGGGGAGGAGGGTAGGAACCGCGGTAGGAGGGGGGAGGAACAGCGGTAGATGTACACTAGCATCACATCAGATAACACATACTGTAGATAATGAGGTTAGGACTCAGTAACATCACATCAGATAAGAACACATACTGTAGATAATGAAGTTAGGACTCAGTAACATCACATCAAAAGTTTTTATTTTATTCACACTGATCTTAGGGATGAGTGGTCTAGTCTGGTGTGGTTCGGTCTGGTGTGGTTTGGTCTGGTCTGGTTTGGTTCAGTCTGGTCTGGTTTGGTCTGGTCTGGTTTGGTTCGGTCTGGTCTGGTGTGGTTCGGTCTGGAGGTCGACCGATTATGATTTTTCAATGCCAATACCGATTATTGGAGGACCAAAACAGCCGATACCGATTAATCGGCCATTTAAAAAAATGTATTTGTAATAATGACAATTACAACAATACTGAATGAACACTTATTTTAACTTAATATAATACATCAAAACAATAATGAAACAATTTGGTTTAAATAATGCAAAAACTAAGTGTTGGAGAAGAAAGTAAAAGTGCAATATGTGCCATGTAAGAAAGCTAACGTTTAAGTTCCTTGCTCAGAACATATGAAAGCTGGTGGTTCCTTTTAACATGAGTCTTCAATATTCCCAGTTAATTAAGAAGTTTTAGGTTGTAGTTATTATAGGAATTATAGGACTATTTCCCTCCATGCCATTTGTATTTCATTAACCTTTGACTATTGGATGTTCTTATAGGCACTTTAGTATTGCCAGTGTAACAGTATAGCTTCGATCCCTCTCCTCGCTGGGCTCAAACCAGGAACACATCGACAACAGCCACCCTCGAAGCAGCGTTACCCATGCAGAGCAAGGGGAACAACCACTCCAAGGCTCAGAGCGAGTGACGTTTGAAACGCTATTAGCGCGCACCCCGCTAACTAGCTAGCCGTTACACCAGCCTCATCTCGGGAGTTGATAGGCTTGAAGTCATAAATAGCGCAATGCTTGACACACAACGAAGAGCTACTGGCAAAACGTGCGAAAGTGCTGTTTGAATGAATGTTTATGCACCTGCTTCTCCCTACCACCACTCAGTGAGATACTTAGATACTTGTATGCTCAGTCAGATTATATGCAATGCAGGACACGCTAGATAACGAGTAATATCATCAACCATGTGTAGTTAACTAGTGATTATGATTGATTGTTTTTTTATAAGATAAGTTTAATGCTAGCTAGCAACTTACCTTGGCTTACTGCATTCGCGTAACAGGCAGTCTCCTCGTGGAGTGCAATGTAATCAGGTGGTTATTGCGTTGGACGAGTTAACTGTAAGGTTGCAAGAGTGGATCCCCCGAGCTGACAAGGTACAAATCTGTCGTTCTGCCCCTGAACAGGAAGTTAACCCACTGTTCCTGGGCCGTCATTGAAAATAAGAATTTGTTCCTAACTGACTTGCCTAGTTAAATAAAGGTTAAGTAAAAGGTGTTAAAATAAATCGTCCAAATCGGTGTCCAAAAATACCGATTTCCGATTGTTATGAAAACTTTAAATCGGCCGACCTCTAGTTCGGTCTGGTGTGGTCTAGTGTGGTGTGGTCTAACTTGGTGTAGTCTGGTCTAACTTGGCGTAGTCTGGTCTAGCGTGGCGTAGTCTGGTCTAGCGTGGTGTAGTCTGGTCTAGCGTGGCGTAGTCTGGTCTAGCGTGGCGTAGTCTGGTCTAGCGTGGCGTAGTCTGGTCTAGCGTGGCGTATTCTGGTCTAGCGTGATGTGGTGTGGTCTAGCGTGGCGGTCTGGGTCTAGCATGATGCGTGGTGGTGGTCTAGCGTGGTGGTGTGGTCTAGCGTGGTGGTGTGGTCTAGCGTGGTGGTGTGGTCTAGCGTGGTGTGGTCTAGCGTGGTGGTGTGGTCTAGCGTGGTGTGGTCTAGCGTGGTGGTGTGGTCTAGCGTGGTGGTGTGGGGGGCGAGCGTGGTGGTGTGGTCTAGCGTGGTGGTGTGGTCTAGCGTGGTGTGGTCTGGCGTGGTGTGGTCTGGTGTGCGCGTTTGTCATTCTGTGCCAAAGTACTTCTGTCCAAAGTGTGTGGGGGCGACCGGGTGCAGCTCTGTGGTGAGCAGGGTGATCTCTGGGAACTCTTGGAGGATGGCCTTGGCTCCTGGAGAGATGAAGAGAGAGAGGAGGATAATGTGTTACCTACCGGGTGGAGAAGAGAGAGAGAGAGAGAGAGGAGGATAATGTGTTACCTACCGGGTGGAGAAGAGAGAGAGAGAGAGGAGGATAATGTGTTACCTACCGGGTGGAGAAGAGAGAGAGAGAGAGAGACACACACACACTGGGAGGATAATGTGTTACCTACCAGGTGGAGAGGAGAGAGAGAGAGGGGAGGATAACACTGTGATACCTACCGTGTGGGGTGGAGAAGAGAGAGAGACACACACACACTGAGGATAATGTGTTACCTACCACACACACTGTGGGGTGGAGAAGAGTGTTACCTAGACACACACACACTGTGGACACACACACACTGGTGGAGAGGAGGATGATGTGTTTGGGTTGGAGTCCATGCTCAATCAACACCTGCACCGCCTCGATCACTGTGTTACCTGTACCTGGGACACCAACACACACTGTGTTACCTAGACACACACACACACCACTGTGTTACCTAGACACACACACACAGTGTTACCTAGACACACACACACACACACACACACCAACACACACACTGTGTTACCTAGACACACACACACACACACACACAGTGTTACCTAGACACACACACACACACACACACACACACAACACACACTGTGTTACCTAGACACACACACACACACACCAGACACACACACACAACACACACTGTGTTACCTAGACACACACACACACACCAACACACACTGTATTACCTAGACACACACACACACACCAACACACACTGTATTACCTAGACACACACACACCAACACACACTGTATTACCTAGACACACACACACCAACACACACTGTGTTACCTAGACACACACACACCTGTGTTACCTAGACACACACACTGTGTTACCTAGACACACACACCAACACACACTGTGTTACCTAGACACACACACACACACACACACACTGTGTTTACCTAGACACACACACACACTGTGTTACCTAGACACACACACACCAACACACACTGTGTTACCTAGACACACACACACACCAACACACACTGTGTTACCTAGACACACACACACACACACCAACACACACTGTGTTACCTAGACACACACAGTTCAGTGCTAAAGTGCATGATGAGTAATTTTGTCTGAGACCTGAAGACTTCATTCAGTAAGATACCGGAGATACCGTGCAGCGGTACCGGGTCATTATGTTACTCAGCGGTACCGGGTCATTATGTTTCTCAGCAGTACCGGGTCATTATGTTACTCAGCGGTACCGGGTCATTATGTTACTCAGCAGTACCGGGTCATTATGTTACTCAGCAGTACCGGGTCATTATGTTACTCAGCGGTACCGGGTCATTATGTTACTCAGCAGTCTGGTAACATCACGTCTGGATCTGGCAGCAGTACCGGTCATTACGGTTCCGTATTTCACTGATAGACTTAAAGGTTTGTTTTCTAAATGATAGTTTCCAGATTTGACCATATTAGTGACCTAAGGCTCGTATTTCTGTGTGTTTATTATATTATAACGAAGTCTATGATTTGATAGAGCAGTCTGACTGAGCGGTGGTAGGCAGCAGCAGGCTCATAAGCATTCATTCAAACAGCACTTTCCTGCATTTGCCAGCAGCTCTTCGCAATGCTTGAAGCACAGCGCTGTTTATGACTTCTATCAACTCCAGAGATTAGGCTGGCAATACGACAGTGCCTATAAGAACATCCAATAGTCAAAGATATATGAAATACAAATGGTATAGAGAGAAATAGTCCTATAATTCCTATATTAACGTCAACCTAAAAATTCTTAACTGGGAATATTGAAGACTCATGTTTAAAGGAACCACCAGCTTACATAGAGTTGAAGTCAGAAGTGTACATACACCTTAGCCAAATACATTTAAACTCAGTTTTTCACAATTCCTGACATTTAATCGTAGTAAAAATTCCCTGTCTTAGGTCAGTTAGTATCACCACTTTATTTTAAGAATATGAAATGTCAGAAAATTAGTAGAGAATGTCAGCTTTTATTTCTTTCATCACGTTCCCAGTGGGTCAGAAGTTCACATACATTCAAATAGTATTTGGTAGCATTACCTTTAAATTGTTTAACTTGGGTCAGACGTTTTGGGTAGCCTTCGACAAGCTTCTCACAATAAGTTGGGTGAATTTTGGCCCATTCCTCCTGACAGAGCTGGTGTAACCAAGTCAGGTTTGTAGACCTCCTTGCTTGCACACGCTTTTTCAGTTCTGCCCACACATTTTCTATAGGATTGAGGTCAGGGCTTTGTGATGGCCACTCCAATACCTTGACTTTGTTGTCCTTAAGCCATTTTGCCACAACTTTGGATGTATGCTTGGGGTCATTGTCCATTTGGAAGACCCATTTGCGACCAAGCTTAAACTTCCTGACTGATGTCTGAGATGATGCTTTAATATATCCACATCATTTTCGTGCCTCATGATGCCATGTATTTTGTCAAGTGCACCAGTCCCTCCTGCAGCAAAGCACCCCAACAACATGAGGCTGCCACCCCGTGCTTCACGGTTGGGATGGTGTTCTTCGGCTTGCAAGCCTCCCCCTTTTTCCTCCAAACATAACGATGGTCATTATGGCCAAACAGTTACATTTTTGTTTCATCAGACCAGAGAGCATTTCTCCAAAAGTACGATCTTTGTCCCCATGTGCAGTTGCAAACCGTAGTTTGGCTTTTTTATGGGGGTTTTGGAGCAGTGGCTTCTTCCTTGCTGAGCGGCCTTTCAGGTTATGTCGATATAAGACTTTACTGTGGATTTAGATACTTTTGTACCTGTTTCCTCCAGCATCTTCACAAGGTCATTGGCTGTTGTTCTGGGAGTGATTTGCACTTTTCACACCAAAGTACGTTTATCTCTAGGAGACAGAATGTGTCTCCTTCCTGAGCGTTATGACGACTGCGTGGTCCCATGGTGTCTATACTTGCGTACTATTGTTTGTACAGATGAACATGGTACCTTCAGGCATTTGGAAATTGCTCCCAAGGATGACCAGACTTGTGGAGGTTACAATATGTTTTCTGAGGTCTTGGTTGATTTCTTTTGATTTTCCCATGATGTCAAGCAAAGAGGCATGGAGTTTGAAGGTAGGCCTTGAAATATATCCACAGGTACACCTCCAATTGACTCAAATGATGTCAATTAGCCTATCAGAAGCTTTTTATTTATTTAGTTTTATTTATTTCCCCTTTATTTAACCAGGTAGGCAAGTTGAGAACAAGTTCTCATTTACAATTGCGACCTGGCCAAGATAAAGCAAAAAGACGTGACATAATTTTCTGCAATTTCCAAGCTATTTTAAAGGCACAGTCAACTTAGTGTATGGAAACTTCTGACCCACTGGAATTGTGATACAGTGAATTATAAGTGAAATAATCTGTCTGAACAATTGTTGGAAAAATAACTTGTGTCATGCACATAGTAGATGTCCTAACTGACTTGCCAAAACTATAGTTTGTTAACAAGAAATTTGTGGAGTGGTTGAAAAACGAGTTTTAATGACTCCAACCTAAGTGTATGTAAACTTCTGACTTCAACTGTGTATGTTTTTACACATAATACACTTTTACTTTCTTCTCCAACACTGTTTTTGCAAAAACCAAATTGAACATGTTTCATTATTTATTTAAGACTAAATTGGATTTTATTGATGTATTATATTAAGTTAAAATAAAAACGTTCATTCAGTATTGTTGTAATTGTCATTATTACAAATATATATAAAAATCGTCCGACTAATCGGTATCTGCTTTTTTGGGGGGGTCCTCCAATAAATCGGTATCCGCGTTGAAAAAATCTTAAATCGGTCGACCTCTAGAATGACCTCTAGACCTTAAATAGACAGGTGTGCACATTTCCAAGATTGAACCGTTTGGCCTGAATGCCGAGCGTCAAGTCTGGAGGGAACATGGCACCATCCCTACGGTGAAGCATGGTGGTGACAGAATCATGCTGTGGAGATGTTTTTCAGTGGCAGGGACTGGGAGACTAGTCAGGATCAAGGGAAAGATTAACAGAGCAAAGTACAGAGAGTTCCTTGATGAAAACCTGCGCCAGAACTCGGAGGACCTTAGAGTGGGGCGAAGATTCACCTTCCAACAAGACAACAACACTAAGCACACAGCCAAGACAACGCAGGAGTGGCTTCAGGACAAGTCTTTGAAAGTCCTTGAGTAGCCCAGCCAGAGCCCAGACTTAAACCTGACCTGAAAATAGCTGTGCAGCAACACTCCCCATCCAACCTGACAGAGCTTGAAAGGATCTGCAGAGAATAGGAGAAACTCTCCAAATACAGGTGTGCCAAGCTTTTAGCATCATACCCAAAAAGACTTGAGGCTGTAATTGCTGCCAAAGGTGCTTCAACAAAGTACTGAGTAAAGGGGCTGAGTACTTATGTAAATGTTATTTATTTTTATTGCAACAATTTCTAAAAACCTGTTTTTGCTTTGTCATTATGGGGTATTGTGATGTCATTATGGGTAATTGTGATGTCATTATGGGGTATTGTATGTAGTTTGATGAGGGGAAAAAAACTATTTAATCCATTTTAGAATAAGGCTGTAATGTAACCGAAAGGTTGCAAGATCAAATCCCCGAGCTGACAAGGTACAAATCTGTCGTTCTGCCCCTGAACAAGGCAGTTAAACCCATTGTTCCTAGGCCGTCATTGAAAATAAGAATTTGTTCTTTACCGACTTGCCTAGTTAATTAAAGGTACAATTTCTTTTTTTTTAATGGTCTGAATACTTTCTGAATGCACTGTCAGTCCAGGTCTATAACTAGACCGGTGCACATTAAGAATATCATTTGAAGTTATTAGCTGAGAATTTGCCAGTCGTTCTAATACGTTTGCAAGGCAGGAGAGTTTATAAATTGGTTGGTAGTTATCTAGGTCAGAAGGATCTCCACCTTTGTAAAGGGAGAGGACGGCCCTCCAGATCTTATGCACCAGAAGCCATCGTTAAATCTACAGGAAAAAGGGATCAATCAGATCAAATCCTGTGGATGTTTTTATATCTATTTTTTTAAAGCACTTTAGTCCATCATTGACATAAAATGTTTCAAATGCTCTTAAGGAAGTGAATAAAGGACCTCCTCTAGTGGAACTTTAGGTATTTTCAGAAACCATTCTTTCCAATTGGTGGCCAGCTGAGGGAAAATGGTTATTAAAAACATCACAAATGTCATTTTTGTCTATTTTTTGTGTTGTGGGACCAGAAGCTGTCATAACCTGCAGGAGTTTGACTGACTGAATTTGATCAACTGCTGGTTCTAATGTATTTGTCTACAGTTAATGACGACATGTTAACAACAGGAACTTTTTCAACAATTTCATTATTTGCCTGGCTGAAAAAAACTCCAGGATTAGGAAAAATGACCCAACATTCACGACATCTGTAATATCTTCCCCTTTTGACAGAGATCTTTTTTACTTACTCAGTATTGGGTACATGAGCAGCACCTTCCTCCTGTTTATGTCTGGGGGGAACTTAGCATAGTAGACCTTAGCCTCCTGGGTCTCTTCATCACTCTGGATTAGGATCTTCCCGATGCGAATGGACCTACAACAGTCCCTCAGACCCTGCTCCATGGCCTCGCCTGGGGGATGGACAGACACAGGTCCCTAAAGAGGTCAGGTATGTGAAATAACATGAAAAAAGCAGAAAAGGGGACATATTTTTTCAGTAGGGGGGGGAATACCAGACTCACCACTTCTCATGATGCTGACTCCACAGTTACCTCTCTCAAACTTTACACCTTCATACATGTGTCCTATTGAGAGATGAAGCAGAATGTTATCAGCAGCATGTGGATAGTGTGTAAGGGGTCGGCGTGTAAAGGTTAGGGGTCAGCGTGTAGAGATTAGGGGTCAGCGTGTAATTAGGGCGTCCACCCACAGTGCTCAGAATGACAGAAATCGCATTTAGAATATGGTAATTCATAATGAACATGCAAGTCGAGGATGCAACGATGTGAGGTAAGCAGGAATCAGGAGGATATTATTATGGTCAGATTTGCCAAGTGGAGGACGAGGGAGTAAAGGTGGTGTAGAGTTATTTTCCCTCTGGTTGCACATTTAACATGCCGGTAGAAATGAGGTCAAACGGATTTCAGTTTCCCTGCATTAAAGTCCCCGGCCACTAGGAGCGCCGCCTCAATGAGCATTTTCCTGTCTGCTCATTGTCACTGTAATTTCATAATTCCAATATGTTTTCTTTAATTTAATTCACTTAGTCTATTTTATGAGAATTTGTAAGATTCTTATTCGCATAAAATAGACAGAGACCAGTCTTATCAATAATAGATAATAGTATTTATTCTCGGAGCGCACAGCCATGAAACCACCAACAACAGTTTATATACAAAATATGACGTCATAGGTTATAAAATATTCTTTCTCCAACAGTTCAAAAGTTCATTCTAGATAAACCTTCTGAAGTCTTCATCCATCACCATTCAGCAGACAGTTCCAGCTAATGGAAGAAAACACACACTGCCTTATCTAAACATCCCAGAGCTAAGTGGAGTCGGTTCAACCACCCTTTCTGCTTTACTTTAAAAAACCCACTTCCAGTCTTCTCTAACCTGGCTGGAATGGTATTTATTTAATTTAATTACCCCCTGTTTCAGGCTCCACAATCCCTCACTTACAAATTCATATTGTTAATCAGGTATAATAAAACAGAGTATAAGTTTACTTAGTTACAGTTCTATTTAAAATGGGGATATTGTTTAGTCATTATTCATAAAATTCCTAACTCATTGAGTGCAGTCTTAGTGCCAGCATCGGTCTGTGGTGGTAGACAGCTACAAAGAATATAGATGAGAACTCTTTTGGTAAATAGTGTGGTCTACAGCTTATCATGAGATACTCTACCTCAGGCGAGCAAAACCTCAAGACTTCCTTAGATTTCGTGCACCAGCTGTTGTTTACAAATATACATAGACCGACACCCCTTGTCTTACCAGAGGCTGCTGTTCTATCCTGTCGATACAGTGTATAACCCACCAGCTGTATGTTATTCATGTCGTCGTTCAGCCACGACTCAGTGAAACATAAGATATTACAGTTATTATTGTCCCGTTGGTAGGATATACGTGCCCGTAGTTAGTCTATTTTATTATCCAATGATTGTACGTTGGCTGGACCGATGGAAAAGGCCTACTACCCACTTGCCATCGGATCCGTGTCTTTCTCCTGTGAATGACGGGGATGAGGGCCTTGTCGGGTGTCTGGAGTAAATCCTTCGCGTCCGACTCGTTAAAAAACGTATTCCAGTCCAGGGTGAGTGAGTAATCGCTGTCCTGATATCTAGAAGCTCATTTCGGTCACAAGAGACGGTGGCAGAAACATTATGTACAAAATAAGTTACTCTAAAAAACACACAATTAAGGGACCGTAAAACAGCCATTATTATTCCATGTGACAGAGATGGGAAAAAAAACAGCCTTTAGATATTTAGAAAATAGATCTAATAGGCTACTTTGAAGAAAGGTAAGACATGCCTCAATACGTTCACATTTCAAACAATTATTGGGGCGGCAGGGTAGCCTAGTGGTTAGGGCGGAGGGGCGGCAGGGTAGCCTAGTGGTTAGGGCCGGCAGGGTAGCCTGTGGTTAGGGCGGAGGGGCGGCAGGGTAGCCTAGTGGTTAGGACGGAGGGGCGGCAGGGTAGCCTAGTGGTTAGGGGCGGAGGGGCGGCAGGGTAGCCTAGTGGTTAGGGGAGGGGCGGGGTAGGGGTTAGAGCGGAGGGGCGGCAGGGTAGCCTAGTGGTTAGGGCGGAGGGGCGGCAGGGTAGCCTAGTGGTTAGGCGGAGGGGCGGCAGGGTAGCCTAGTGGTTAGAGCGGAGGGGCGGCAGGGTAGCCTAGTGGTTAGAGCGGAGGGGCGGAGGGTAGCCTAGTGGTTAGAGCGGAGGGGCGGCAGGGTAGCCTAGTGGTTAGAGCGGAGGGGCGGCAGGGTAGCCTAGTGGTTAGGGCGGAGGGGCGGCAGGGTAGCCTAGTGGTTAGAGCGGAGGGGCGGCAGGGTAGCCTAGTGGTTAGAGCGGAGGGGCGGCAGGGTAGTCTAGTGGTTAGAGCGTTGGACTAGTAACTGAAATGTTGCAAGTTCAAATCCCCGAGCTGACAAGATACAAATCTGTCGTTCTGCCCCTGAACAGGAAGTTCACCAACTGTTCCTAGGCCGTCGTTGAAAATAAGAATTTCTTAACTGACTTGCCTAGATAACTAAAGGTAAAAAACAAAAAGGTTTTCAAAATGCCTACTGCCTCCAGCTCATTGCGAAGTAGTGTGTGAAGTGCTGATAACCTCCTGACCCCTCCTGTCTCAGCATCCAGTATTTATGCTGCAGTAGTTTATGTGTTGGGGGGCTATTTAAGTGTGCTCTCTCTAATTCTCTCTTTCTTTCTCTCTCTCGGAGGAGAGAGCACACTTAAATTCACACAGGACACCGAATAGGACAGGAGAAGTACTCCAGATAGAACAAACTGACCCTAGCCCCCCGACACATAAACTACTGCAGCATAAATACTGCCCTTGGACCATGCCTCAGGACTACCTGACATGATGACTCTTTGCTGTCCCCAGTCCACCTGGCCGTGCTGCTGCTCCAGTTTCAACTGTTCTGCCTTATTATTATTGGACCATGCTGGTCATCTATGAACATTTGAACATCTTGGCCATGTTCTGTTATAATCTCCACCCGGCACAGCCAGAAGAGGACTGGCCACCCCACATAGCCTGGTTCCTCTCTAGATTTCTTCCAAGGTTTTGGCCTTTCTAGGGAGTTTTTCCTAGCCACCGTGCTTCTACACCTGCATTGCTTGCTGTTTGGGGTTTTAGGATGGGTTTCTGTACAGCACTTTGAGATATCAGCTGATGTACGAAGGGATATATAAATAAATTTGATGATAAAGAATGCTGTCTGTTGACATTTCATGTTCAAAACAACCGGGGAGAAAATTATTTTTGAATGGACTGCTAGGAATTCCAACGCGGGAACGCCGCCCTCTTTCTAGAGCTCTGACGTTTCCGACCTGAAGATCACGGACGTCATGATTTGACCTCGTCTTTGTCCAAGTTCCCACCAGATGCTGCAGCAGCTCTCTGTCTGACAGACTTTCCACTCAAAGGCTCTGTTTCTGTATGCTGTTCGGTGTGATAAACAAGATGCATACATAACGAAAACATGTCACAAATATACTGTACACGTGCCAATTTAATTCCACTAAATTATGCAAATGCCCCTGTAGACCGATAAGCATGTCATCTGGTATTTCCATCAATGAAGAAGCTATAAAACATAATTTCACAATGGGATTTTTTTCCTTCTTCTCACAGACAATTGGACTGCGCCAATTTCATTCATATAAAAACAGCTAACGGAAACTCTGCTATAGGAGTGGTCACAGTGCACTCTGGGTAGGGGTTAGGGAGTAAGAGTCAGTACCTGTAGGAGTGGTCACAGTGCACTCTGGGTAGGGGTTAGGGAGTAAGAGTCAGTACCTGTACGAGTGGTCACAGTGCACTCTGGGTAGGGGTTAGGGAGTAAGAGTCAGTACCTGTAGGAGTGGTCACAGTGCACTCTGAGTAGGGCAGCTGGTTCAGTCCTTCTTCCACCACCAGTCTGATCTGAGGAGGAAGATCAACAGTTTCAACTCTTCATGCTCTTTTTTCCATGAAATGAACGACTGTAGTTACTAGCTAGCTGATGACTTCTTAAAAGGAATCTTACCAGTCGGTCTGCACAGAACACAAAATCCCCTCTGCTGGTTGTCCTGCAAAACACAAACAAACATAATTTGTCCTGCTGAGGCCACAGCATCTTGTTACCTTGCTCCCACATCTGAGTTGAGTACACACACACACGGCGCCGGAGAAGAAGGTTGATGTTTTCACATGTTCCTAACCGATTGTCATTCTGTGTTTGTTTTTTTTGCGTCGTTTGTAACTTATTGTGTACATAATGTTGCTGCTGCCGTCTCTCATGACCGAAAATAACTTCTGGACTTCAGAACAGCGATTACTCACCACAGACTGGCAGAAGCTTTTGTTTCTCCTTTAATGAGTCAGATGAGCCTGACATACTGCTTTCCCGGGAACAAAACCCAAATCATTTGCGTGAAGAAAAGAGGATGGAGGTCGGGGTGCCTTCTGAGAATTCATAGGCGATTGAATAAACCCCCCTTGCCTTCTGTCCTAATAGCTAATCATTGGAAAATAAAATCAATGACCTACGAGAAAAATTAAACTACCAACTGTGATATCTTATGCTTCACAGAGTTGTGGCTGAACGACGACATTATCAACATACAGCTGGCTGGTTATACGCTGTACCGTCAGGATAGAACAGCGGCGCCTGGTAAGACGAGGTAAGACAGGATAGAACAGCGGCGCCTGGTAAGACAGGATAGAACAGCGGATAGAACGGCGCCTGGTAAGACAGGATAGAACAGCGGCGCCTGGTAAGACAGGATAGAACAGCGGCGCCTGGTAAGACAGGATAGAACAGCGGCGCCTGGTAAGACAGGATAGAACAGCGGCGCCTGGTAAGACAGGATAGAACAGCGGCGCCTGGTAAGACAGGATAGAACAGCGGCGCCTGGTAAGACAGGATAGAACAGCGGCGCCTGGTAAGACAGGATAGGCGGCGCCTGGTAAGACAGGATAGAACAGCGGCGCCTGGTAAGACAGGATAGAACAGCGGCGCCTAAGACAGGATAGAACAGCGGCGCCTGGTAAGACGAGGTAAGACAGGATAGAACAGCGGCGCCTGGTAAGACGAGGTAAGACAGGATAGAACAGCGGCGCCTGGTAAGACTGGTAAGACAGGATAGATGAACAGCGGCGCCTGGTAAGACGTAAGACAGGATAGAACAGCGGCGCCTGGTAAGACGAGGTAAGACAGGATAGAACAGCGGCGCCTGGTAAGACAGGAAGACAGGATAGAACAGCGGCGTCTGGTAAGACAAGGTAAGACAGGATAGAACAGCGGCGTCTGGTAAGACAAGGTAAGACAGGATAGAACAGCGGCGTCTGGTAAGACAAGGTAAGACAGGATAGAACAGCGGCGTCTGGTAAGACAAGGTAAGACAGGATAGAACAGCGGCGTCTGGTAAGACGAGGGGCAGCGGACTAATGCTTATGTGTAAACAACAGCTGGTGCACGATATCTAAGGAAGTGTTGAGGTTTTGCCTGAGGTAGAGGTAGAGTATTGCCTGAGGTAGAGTATCTCATGATAAGCTGTAGACCACAATATCTACCTAGAGAGTTTATCTGTGTATTTCGTAGCTGTCTACATACCACCAGACTGATGCTGACACTAAGAAAGCACTCAATGAGTTGTATACCACCATAAGCAAACAGGAAAACTCAGAGACGGCACTCCTAGTGGCCGGGGACTTTAATACAAATGTCTATCTTCATGTTAAATGTGCAACCAGAGGAGGGAAAAACTAACTCTAGACCACCTTTAACCCACACACAGAGATGTGTACAAAGCTCTCCCTCGCCCCCCATTTGGAAAATCTGACCATAACTCTATCCTCCCGATTCCTGCTTACAAGCAAAAAATGCTCTCCGGCCAGACAGATTACCAGGGTGTGTACTGCGAGCATGCGCTGACCAACTGGCAAGTGTCTTCACTGACATTTTCAACCCATCCCTGTCTGAGTCTGTGATACCAACATGTTTCAAGCAGACCATCATAGTCCCTGTGCCCAAGAACACTAAGGTAACCTGCCTAAATGACTACCAACCTGTAGCACTCAGGTTTGTAGCCATGAAGTGCTTTGAAAGGCTGGTCATGGCTCACATCAACATTATCCCAGAAACCCTACACCCACTCCAATTTGCACACTGCCCTAACAGATCTACACAGATGGTGTGATCTATATTGCACTCCACACTGCCCTTTCCCACCTGGACAAAAGGAAAACTAATGTGAGAATGCTATTCATTGACTACAGCTGAGCATTCAGCACCATAGTGCCCTTAAAGCTCATCACTAAGCTAAGGACCCTGGGACTAAACACCTCCCTCTGCAACTGGATCCTGGACTTGATGGGCCACCCCCAGGTGGGAAGGGTAGGTAACAACACATCTGCCATGCTGATCCTCAACATAGGGGCCCCTCAGGAAGGCATTCTCAGGCCCCTCCTGTACTCCCTGTTCATTCATGACTGCACGGCCAGGCACGACTCCAACACCATCATTAAGTTTGCCGATGACACAACAGTGGTAGATCACTGACAATGACGAGACAGCCTATAGGGAGGTCAGCGACCTGGCCATGCGGTGCCAGGACCTCTCCCTCAAACTGATCAAGACAAAGGAGATGATTGTAGACTACAGGAAAAGGAGGACCAAACACACCCCCTTTCTCATCGACAGGGCTGTAGTGGAGCAGGTTGAGAGCTTCAATTTCCTTGGTGTCCACATCACCACAAAACTAACATGGTTCAAGCACACCAAGACAGTCATGAAGAGGGCACGACAAAACCTATTCCCCTCAGGAGACTGAAAAGATTTGGCATGGATCCTCAAAAGGTTCAACAGCTGCACCATCGAGAGCATCACTGCCTGTTATGGCAACTGCTCGGCCTCCGACCGCAAGGCACTACAGAGGGTAGTGTGTACGGCCCAGTACATCACTGAGGCCAAACTTCCTGCCATCCAGGACCTCTATACCAGGCAGTGTCAGAGGAAGGACCTAAAAATGTTCAGACTCCAGCCACCCTAGTCATACACTGTTCTCTCTGCTACCGCACGGCAAGCGGTACCGGAGCACCAAAAATAGGGCCAAGAGGCTGCTAAACAGCTTCTACACACAAGCCATAAGACTCCTGAACATCTAATCAAATGTCTACCCAGACTATTTGCATTGCCCCCCCCTCTTTTTACTCCACTGCTACTGTTATTATCTATGCATAATCACTTGTACATACTACCTCAATTACCTTGACTAATCGGTGCCCTGCACATTGACTCGTTATCCCCCTGTATATAGTCTCGCTATTGTTATGTTACTGCTGCTCTTTAATTACTTGTTACTTTTATTTCTTATTCTTATTTTTTAAACTGCATTGCTGGTTAGGGGCTGGTAAGTCAGCATTTCACTGTACACCTGTTGATTTCAGCATTTCACTGTGAGGTCTACTACACCTGTTGCATACAGCATTTCACTGTGAGGTCTACCTACACCTGTTGTATTCAGCATTTCACTGTAAGGTCTACTACACCTGTTGTATTCAGCATTTCACTGTGAGGTCTACTACACCTGTTGTATTCATCATTTCACTGTGAGGTCTACTACACCTGTTGTATTCAGCATTTCACTGTGAGGTCTACACCTGTTGTATTCAGCATTTCACTGTGAGGTCTACTACACCTGTTGTATTCAGCATTTCACTGTGAGGTCTACACCTGTTGTATTCGGCGCATGTGACAAAAAAACATTTGATTTCAAACACTATGTAGCCAAATAAAAACATGATCACCAAGTCAAACACTCACTTGTCTCTGATGATGGTCTGTAATTCTAGTATCTGACTGTTAAGAGGAAGCAGTTTCAGTTGAGGTCCAAGGTTTAACACATCTGGGCCGAGCCCACCACCATTCGGACAGTTCCCGTTCAAACGCTGTTTGTTGACGTCATCCACCGCTTCAGAGCTTGGCGCCACCGGAACGCTGCTGCTGTTACTGCTCGCGGCGAACCGAACATGCTTCGTTAAGTTATGTTCTTGGCCGGTAGTAACGTTATTTAACGACTGGTTGTGACAGGGCATGTTGCTGTACTCACTGTATATTGTTAAAACCGAATAAAGTTCGCTATTTGCAGACAACGAGCCGTACGTGTCGCAACGTTGGTGACGTCAACACATCCGCCTGGCTTCAGGAAATGACGACAATTCCCACAACACTTAGTAAGGTCACAAGTACGTGATTGTTTACAATTCGTATCAATCAGAAGAGTAAAAACCTACATTACAAGCAAAACGTCGAAATATTATTTAATTAGGTATATATCTTTCGAAATAGCCACATAGATAGCTTTTATGATTTTATTGAATTTATTCCTTAAAAAAAATGAATGACGACAGGGTGCAAAGGTCGTTCTAATAGGAAATGACGTAAGTTTGTTCGTTATCGACCCCGCTTTCCTTTGGTAAGATGGCTCCGCTGTTGGTCCCACTGGAATGCGTTTTACACCTACAGAGAAGAAAATTAGCTATTTTACTTCAACAGACAAGTTTTTATCATGTTTGGCGAGGAGGTAACAAACCGAATGGGAAGCAACGGAAACAACAGACTACTTATTTGGTGAGGGGGAGAAGGACACTGTTCTCAGAGTCACACTTTCGACACAAGCTGACAAGGGCACATCAACATGTTATAACGTTATCTGGTTTTGGGATGACCGTATAAGTGATATTATAGTAATATGTGTCAGCTACCAGAAAGTTAAGCTAACCAAGCTTGTGGTGCCTGTTTTCACAAGATTGCCGTGGCTGTCGATGTTTTGCTAGGTTGGTAGCCTTGCCTGCTACTCGACGTATCCGGCAAGTTGAGGTGAAAGTGATTTCGACACATGACTAACTAGCTAAATATACTTTGAATACTAACCAAAGTTACACCTCATACGTAGCTTGCTGGGTTATTTTTTTGTCACCGAGGTATATAGTTTGTGGGCTCCAGTGAGTGGGTCACGTGTTGACCATTTACAGTTGTCATTTGGTAGAAGTTCTTATCCTTACACAATTTACAGGAGTAATTAGGGTTAAGTGTCTTGCTGAAGGGCACATCGACAGATTCACCTAGTCGGTTCAGGGATTCGACCCAACGCTCTTAACCGCTAGGCTGTCTGCCTACTTTGGAACTGACCGAGTAAAAGAGTGTCAGTACACAGTATGTCCCGTGAGATAAGACTGGGCATCCCAACCTTGAACCGACTGATATTGGCTGAACTTGGCAGACACCGTTGGCGTATTCATTAGGCCAAATGTGTCGCAAAACGTTTCTTAAACGGAAGCGAACGAAACTGGGAGGGACCTACCTGAATTTGTCCAATAGAAACTCTAGAAATGTTCCGTTTTGCAAGTGTTTGGACTAATTATTACACCCCAGGTTGTATAAGCCAGCTAGTACTACTGTTATGATGACAGACTTTACTCATCGTAGTTGGACAACACTGTCAAGGTGGTTTTACAAAACGGATATAGAAGAGGATCCTGTATGTTCTGGCACATAGCTAGCTCTTGATGCCTAAAATCATCTCTATAGGTTGTTAAACGAGTTTTCCACCAGGAGCACTGTCTCAATTTGTTCAATTTGTTCCTGACACACGGGTCGTTCTATCATGACTCTGTTCCATAAGTCATTGGAAGAAGGTGTCTTCTGTAGGGGGGAGTTTTAAGATCCCTGACGTTCGGTCTCAACATTAACATGTATTGCTTGTTAAATACAAATACAAATTGCTTGCTGTACGGTTTTGGAAGCATAAGGACCTTATCTTTACTATTAGGGAGAAATAGTAATAAAAAATAAAAAAAGATTAAACGGCCTTGTTAGTTTTATGCTTTCCAGACGACCGTATCTCCATGTTACAACACTTGTTTACAGATATCAGATGGAATATGAGGTGACCAGCTGTGCTGCTTAGCTATCTAGCGTGGCTCTGAACATGTGTCAGATGGAGGCGCTTTATGTATCTGGGCTAAACTTCTACAGTAAGATATTTGTGCGTTTAACTTTCTCACTCATCATTATTTACAATTCCTTCAGGATTACCGTAATCATAGTAGCATCCACATTAATGTAGAAGTGTTTAGAAACATATTCTATTCTTATTTACAATAAGTGACTCAATACATTATTTACCATTCAGTTCAATTGGGCACAAAATAATCTAAACATAAAAAGCATCAATGAATTTGTAGTCATTGCATGCTATGAATATGGGACCAAACTCTTAACTTTTCACTACTTTAATACACAAGTGAATTGGTCCCATTGCTTTTGGACCCCGAAAATGGAGGGGACGATGTACAAAAATGTCTGTAATTTGAAAACTGTTAACCAGTATAAATGATCAGTTCTGTCTGATAAATAGTATAGAGCTGTAATGTACTCAGTGAATTGAATGTTTGTTTCCCCTGTTCAGACCATTACTAATTGAAGTTGTTGGGTGTATGTTCCAGCCAACATCCTCTTATTACCAGGTTCTGACCTCCTAGATAGTGCAGTTCCTGCTATTAGCTGAAAAAAAAGTTTGAAGACCCTTCCTCCCTCAATGCTACAGGGATAGTTCACCCAAATTACAAAATTACATTGGTTTCCTCACTGTGTTTGCAGTCTATGGACAAGGGACCTTTATTAGCATTTTTGCATATCAACAAATTGATTATGTAACTCAATGTTACTTGTACACCTTTCAAACAACATGTTTTTCTGCCTACTTTTTGCTTTTCTTTATATGTATATATGGAAGGTATTGCTGATGACTGAGTATGGAATAGTGTTGACCTAAATCTACTTGAAAATGTAATGCAAGACTTGAAGATGGCTGTCTGGCAATGATCAACAACCAATTAGAGGGTGCTAATATAGTCCTCTTCCTTGTGTGTGTATTAAGAGTTTTTCCACAGTTTGTTGTGTTACAGCCTTATTCTACACACTACACGGCCTTATTCCACATGCCCTTATTCTACACACTACACAGCCTTATTCCACACGACCTTATTCTACACACTACACGGCCTTATTCTACACACTACACAGCCTTATTCCACACGCCCTTATTCTACACACTACACAGCCTTATTCTACACGGCCTTATTCTACACACTACACGGCCTTATTCTACACAACTACACGGCCTTATTCATCAATCTACACACAATACCCTATAAAGACAAAGGGTAAACGGGTGTTTAGACATTATTGCAAATTTATAAATCTTTTAAAACGGATACTTTATTTACTTAAGTATTCAGACCCTTTGCTATGAGATTTGAAATTGAGCTCAGGTGCATCCTGTTTGTTTCTGATGAAACCAATATTGAACTCTTTGGCCTGAATGCCAAGCATTAAGTCTGGAGGAAACCTGGCACCGTCATACCCAAGAAGACTCCAGGCTGTAATCGCTGCCAAAGGTGCTTCAACAAAGTGCTGCGTAAAGTGCAGATTTATAAGAAAGGACAACGAAGGCTGTACTTTTTTAGGAAACTACAATATTTTAATGTTGACCGTGTTCTATTGTCACTAATTCATTGAACGTATCTTAACACATTTTATAATTTGTTGGTATGGAAATGCTAATGTCTCTCAGAGGAATATCTTAATACAAATGATTCAGGTCTGGTCTGGAGGTCATTTATGAAGATGCTAGGGGTCAAGCAGTCAGGTCTGGAGGTCATTTATGATACAAGAGCCTTCACAAAAGCCCACAAGGTACTGTTCAACCCAAGATATACAGACCAGTGTTCTGGCCTCCAGCTAACATTGTAGTTAAACTTCCAGGAGGACCAGTGTTCTGGCCTCCAGCTAACATTATAGTTAAACTACCAGGAGGACCAGTGTTCTGGCCTCCAGCTAACATTATAGTTAAACTACCAGGAGGACCAGTGTTCTGGCCTCCAGCTAACATTATAGTTAAACTACCAGGAGGACCAGTGTTCTGGCCTCCAGCTAACATTATAGTTAAACTACCAGGAGGACCAGTGTTCTGGCCTCCAGCTAACATTGTAGTTAAACTACCAGGAGGACCAGTGTTCTGGCCTCCAGCTAACATTGTAGTTAAACTACCAGGAGGACCAGTGTTCTGGCCTCCAGCTAACATTGTAGTTAAACTACCAGGAGGACCAGTGTTCTGGCCTCCAGCTAACATTGTAGTTAAACTACCAGGAGGACCAGTGTTCTGGCCTCCAGCTAACATTGTAGTTAAACTACCAGGAGGACCAGTGTTCTGGCCTCCAGCTAACATTATAGTTAAACTACCAGGAGGACCAGTGTTCTGGCCTCCAGCTAACATTATAGTTAAACTACCAGGAGGACCAGTGAGGACCAGTGTTCTGGCCTCCAGCTAACATTATAGTTAAACTACCAGGAGGACCAGTGTTCTGGCCTCCAGCTAACATTATAGTTAAACTACCAGGAGGACCAGTGTTCTGGCCTCCAGCTAACATTATAGTTAAACTACCAGGAGGACCAGTGGTCTGGTTAGGCCTAACATTATAGTTAAACTACCAGGACCTGCACCAACATTTCCCCATGGGGACATAAGTCATCATCCTAAAAACAAATATACCTTAAACTACCAGGAGGACCATCTTCTGGCCTCCAGCTGTTTGTCAGGTTATAGTTAAACTACCAGGAGGACCATTATTATTAAGGTACTAAGCTGTCTCCATTATGGGTCATGTATGCAGAGACCTGCAACCAACATTTCCCCATGGGGACATAAGTCATCATCCTAAAAACAAATCACACCTTATAGCAGGAACAGCACCATCTACTGGTCAGAATCTGTTTGTCAGGTTTATGTCTCATTCTACATCCTGACAACTGAATACATTATTATATGAAGAAACAATACTCAGAGCTGTAGCTCCATACTACTGGTCTCAGAACTGATACTATGTACCGGTCGTGGGATGGTGGGGGGGGGGTCTGTCTCTGTTAGATCTGATTCTGTATACCGGTCGTGGGATGGTGGGGGGTCTGTCTCTGTTAGATCTGATACTGTATACCGGTCGTGGGATGGTGGGGGGTCTGTCTCTGTTAGATCTGATACTGTATACCGGTCGTGGGATGGTGGGGGGTCTGTCTCTGTTAGATCTGATACTGTATACCGGTCGTGGGATGGTGGGGGGTCTGTCTCTGTTAGATCTGATACTGTATACCGGTCGTGGGATGGTGGGGGGTCTGTCTCTGTTAGATCTGATTCTGTATACCGGTCGTGGGATGGGATGGGGGGGGGTCTGTCTCTGTTAGATCTGATTCTGTATACCGGTCGTGGGATACCGTGGGATGGTGGGGGGTCTGTCTCTGTTAGATCTGATTCTGTATACCGGTCGTGGGATGGGATGGTGTGGCGGGTCTGTCTCTGTTAGATCTGATTCTGTATACCGGTCGTGGGATGGTGGGGGGGGTCTGTCTCTGTTAGATCTGATTCTGTATACCGGTCGTGGTGGTGGGGGGTCTGTCTCTGTTAGATCTGATACTGTATACCGGTCGTGGGATGGGATGGTGTGGCGGGTCTGTCTCTGTTAGATCTGATTCTGTATACCGGTCGTGGGAGTGGGATGGTGGGGGGGTCTGTCTCTGTTAGATCTGATTCTGTATACCGGTCGTGGGAGTGGGATGGTGTGGGGGTCTGTCTCTGTTAGATCTGATTCTGTATACCGGTCGTGGGATGGTGGGGGGTCTGTCTCTGTTAGATCTGATTCTGTATACTGGTCGTGGGAGTGGGATGGTGGGGGGTCTGTCTCTGTTAGATCTGATTCTGTATACCGGTCGTGGGAGTGGGATGGTGGGGGGTCTGTCTCTGTTAGATCTGATTCTGTATACTGGTCGTGGGAGTGGGATGGTGTGGCGGGTCTGTCTCTGTTAGATCTGATTCTGTATACCGGTCGTGGGAGTGGGATGGTGTGGCGGGTCTGTCTCTGTTAGATCTGATTCTGTATACCGGTTGTGGGAGTGGGATGGTGGGGGGGTCTGTCTCTGTTAGATCTGATTCTGTATACCGGTCGTGGGAGTGGGATGGTGTGGGGGTCTGTCTCTGTTAGATCTGATTCTGTATACCGGTCGTGGGAGTGGGATGGTGTGGCGGGTCCGCGAGGGGCATTTGACCATGTCTTTGGATTCCTCATCTCTTACTCATTGTTTGAAAAAAGTTTGGTCCAAATCGATGTCGGGTACTACATTTTATAGAATATGATTTGGATCCTATAAATTAAAATGGCCAGTATGGGTGCAATCAATTAGTATAATTTCTCAGAAATCAAATTATATCTCAACAAAATAATGTTGTAGAAATAAATCAGCATTCCTAACTACAGAAAATATTTCGTAACTCTCTGAAATGGTGGGGGTCATAGTTGAAATGGTGGGGGTCATGGCTGAAATTGTGGGTGTCGTGGCTGAAACAAAATGGATCGACCCACAGGTCATCAATAAGGGTTACCTCCACTCTATAGTCTTAGTTATGTTCACAACCTCTTGTCTCCTAAATGCAGTCTGTTAAATATTATCTGTACACCATGACCTCAACTGACACCGGCTGTGTTTGAACTTCCATGCTTTTTGGCCACTGTTTTATCTCACAGCCCTGAGAGGGTATCTGTCAACAAGAAGGAATGTTTCTCTTCTGTCTGGATCTGTACATTTTACTTAAACAGGCTCCTCCCCTCTGGTGTCTCTCTCCTCCCCTCTGGTGTCTCTCTCCTCCCCTCTGGTGTCTCTCTCCTCCCCTCTGGTGTCTCTCTCCTCCCCTCTGGTGTCTCTCCCCTCCCCTCTGGTGTCTCTCTCCTCCCCTCTGGTGTCTCTCTCCTCCCCTCTGGTGTCTCTCTCCTCCCCTCTGGTGTCTCTCTCCTCCCCTCTGGTGTCTCTCTCCTCCCCTCTGGTGTCTCTCTCCTCCCCTCTGGTGTCTCTCTCCTCCCCTCTGGTGTCTCTCTCCTCCCCTCTGGTGTCTCTCTCCTCCCCTCTGGTGTCTCTCTCCCCCTCTGGTGTCTCTCTCCTCCCCTCTGGTGTCTCTCTCCTCCCCTCTGGTGTCTCTCTCCTCCCCTCTGGTGTCTCTCTCCTCCCCTCTGGTGTCTCTCTCCTCCCCTCTGGTGTCTCTCTCCTCCCCTCTGGTGTCTCTCTCCTCCCCTCTGGTGTCTCTCTCCTCCCCTCTGGTGTCTCTCTCCTCCCCTCTGGTGTCTCTCTCCTCCCCCCTGGTGTCTCCCGTTCTGTAGCTGAGCCCCAACCTGAGGACAGCCACATGGACAGTCAACAGGAGTGACAACAGCAGACGTTTACTGGAAGCTGCAAAGGTACTTTAGATTGTTATTGGAGCTTATGCCATTATTATACCATTTACGATGGTATCAGATCTGGTATCAGAAACAATTCTGTTTAAATATGAACTCTGAAGAATCTATTTGTAATATTGTGTGTGTGTGTGTTTGTGTTCACAGCATTTGCAGGTGACAGATCGGACATGTTGGCATGGAAATGCGGGTGGCAGATTAAACGCAGACCCCAAAAATGTGGTAAGAAAAATAATACCTCCAAACGTTCAATAACAGAAGCATGTTGTTTTATTAGCTCCATGATCAGCATGTAAACAGAGAAAAGAGGTGATGATTCATTTGTTCCTAACTCAATTCTGCAGGGAAAGAGTCACCTCTTATATAGATTTGTAATAATGACAATTACAACAATACTGAATGAAATTTTTTTTTATTTTGACTTAATACAATGCATAAATACATTCTATTTAGTCTCAAATGAATAATGATACCTCTAGTTTGCGTATTATCATAAACAAAGTACCAGGGTAGTGAATTGATGTTAGCTTCAGCTGTCAGCAAGCTGGGACATTTGTCCTATAAAGATGGAAGATATCGGTATCTTCTTGCAATGTAAAGGGTTCTTGCCTGTAGGACATTGTTTTGCGAACAATAATGAACAGTTTCAACATTTCTACATTTCTACATATAATCAGCTTGGCGTTGCTGCTCTTCAGCAGCTCTGTCGCTTTAGCCAGGCCTCCGTGGCAGCCGGCTGACAAAGACAACCATCTTGGCTCTCGGATTGGGATGAGAGCCATGTGGTGCTGCCCCCTCAGCTTGGCTGGCAGCCCCTTGGCCCCCTGGTAGATATGTCAGACAGGCTCTCTGGGTCTTCCTGGGGACAGGTCTGTAGCATAGAGGGGTCATCTTTGTATTTGTGCCGTTATGGTGTCTGCGACAACATGGGCAGCACCATCGAGGCCATCTCTATTTTAAAGCGGTCTATTTTGTTTTTGAATAAAAGTGCACAGGTAATATTGATTATTTACAGGCACCTGCAGAGCTGGACTCCTGAACCAGATGTTGTCATTAATTTATTGTGGCCACTAGATGGAAGAGATATATTGCTTAAAGCTATTTACAAATTATAGGCAATGCAACATGAAGACAATGCTCTGATCATTCATTGGCTGATTGCTCCCAAACCATTCGAATCCCCACTCAGATGACTACTTTAAAATTATGGAAGCCCTTGATGACTATGTCCATCTCGAGACCTCTTTCGATCTCTGAGCTGCTGCCCAGCCCTACGGCCCTCTGGGAGATGTAGTGTCAGGCAGGCGATCCGTGTTCACCTGGAGACAGATGGCCAGTCTGCTCCCCGTTTCCCTGGGCGTACACAAACCCCCAACCCAAGCATCAGGCGTCAGTGGGTTGCCTGGGGCCTGGAGAGCAGCTACAGGCCAGGGGCCTCTAGTTTTCCCTTCCCTGTCTGTCAAACCAATTGGGAAAGAGAACTACAGGATCCTATTGGACAACCAGTACACATTGTCTTGCCATATTTTTATCAAAGAAACCTTGGTCATCAATGGTTGTTAAAATTATCTACATTTTTCCTCTTGAGTTGTTGCTATTATTATTTGTCAGTGTTTTGGACAAATGAAGTTTTTTCCTTGAGGCGTTACATGTGTTTACCTTCCTGTTCTGTGATCACAGTGAGGAGGAACACATTTAAATGATAACAGATGACATTTTAGCAGACGCTTTCATCCCAAGGGACTTTTTTTTTGTGTATGGGAGGCCCCAGCGGGAATCAAACCCACAATCCTTGTCTTTGCAACCTCCATGCTCTACCAACTGAGCCATGTGAATAAGCAATGTTATGTCATCTAACAGTGTTTTTCTTGTGTCCTGGTGGCAGTTGAAGGAGGTGAATTCCCGGACCATCCTGTCTAACATGCTGTCCTACGTGTGGCCCAAGAACCGGCCTGATCTACGGGCTAGAGTTGCCATCGCCCTGGGGCTGCTGGCTGGAGCTAAGGTAGTCTGATGGGACACACACACACACACACCCACACACACATACATACATACATACATCTGCTGGCTGGGGGTGAGGTAGCCCCGGATGGATGAGGTAGCCCCGGATGGATGAGGTAGCCCCGGATGGATGAGGTAGCCCCGGATGGATGAGGTAGCCCCGGATGGATGAGGTAGCCCCGGATGGATGAGGTAGCCCCGGATGGATGAGGTAGCCCCGGGTGGATGAGGTAGCCCCGGATGGATGAGGTAGCCCCGGATGGATGAGGTAGCCCCGGATGGATGAGGTAGCCCCGGATGGATGAGGTAGCCCCGGATGGATGAGGTAGCCCCGGATGGATGAGGTAGCCCCGGATGGATGAGGTAGCCCCGGATGGATGAGGTAGCCCCGGATGGATGAGGTAGCCCCGGATGGATGAGGTAGCCCCGGATGGATGAGGTAGCCCCCCGGATGGATGAGGTAGCCCCGGATGGATGAGGTAGCCCCGGATGGATGAGGTAGCCCCGGATGGATGAGGTAGCCCCGGATGGATGAGGTAGCCCCGGATGGATGAGGCTCGTCTGCTGGCTGGGGGTAAGGTAGCCCGGATGGATGAGGTAGCCCGATGAGGCTCGTCTGCTGGCTGGGGGTAAGGTAGCCTGATGAGGTAGCCCGATGAGGCTCGTCTGCTGGCTGGGGGTAAGGTAGCCCGGATGGATGAGGTAGCCCGATGAGGCTCGTCTGCTGGCTGGGGGTAAGGTAGCCCCGGATGAATGAGGTAGCCCGATGAGGCTCGTCTGCTGGCTGGAGGTACCGTGCTTATAGAAAGTATACATCTCAACCTTTTCACATTTTGTTAAAATGTGGGATTGAAATATATTTGTCATTTTTTTGTAAATGATTTACATAATACTCCATGATGTCAAAGTGAAAAAATAATACACATTTTTACAAAAGTGGCTTAACAAATTACATGGACTCAATCTGTTAAATCATGTCAATCACTATTATTTTTGAATGATTACCCCCCTCCTCTGTCCCTCAGTCTAGTAGTGAATGACTACCCCCCTCCTCTGTCCCCTCAGTCTAGTAGTGAATGACTACCCCCTTCCTCTGTCCCTCAGTCTAGTAGTGAATGACTACCCCCTTCCTCTGTCCCTCAGTCTAGTAGTGAATGATTACCCCTTCCTCTGTCCCTCAGTCTAGTAGTGAATGATTACCCCCTTCCTCTGTCCCTCAGTCTAGTAGTGAATGATTACCCCCTTCCTCTGTCCCCTCAGTCTAGTAGTGAATGATTACCCCCTTCCTCTGTCCCTCAGTCTAGTAGTGAATGACTACCCCTTCCTCTGTCCCTCAGTCTAGTAGTGAATGACTACCCCCTTCCTCTGTCCCCTCAGTCTAGTAGTGAATGACTACCCCCTTCCTCTGTCCCTCAGTCTAGTAGTGAATGACTACCCCCTTCCTCAGTCTAGTAGTGAATGATTACCCCCTTCCTCTGTCCCTCAGTCTAGTAGTGAATGATTACCCCCTTCCTCTGTCCCTCAGTCTAGTAGTGAATGATTACCCCCTTCCTCTGTCCCCTCAGTCTAGTAGTGAATGATTACCCCCTTCCTCTGTCCCCTCAGTCTAGTAGTGAATGACTACCCCCTTCCTCTGTCCCTCAGTCTAGTAGTGAATGACTACCCCCTTCCTCTGTCCCTCAGTCTAGTAGTGAATGACTACCCCCTTCCTCTGTCCCTCAGTCTAGTAGTGAATGACTACCCCTTCCTCTGTCCCCTCAGTCTAGTAGTGAATGACTACCCCCTTCCTCTGTCCCTCAGTCTAGTAGTGAATGACTACCCCCTTCCTCTGTCCCTCAGTCTAGTAGTGAATGACTACCCCCTTCCTCTGTCCCTCAGTCTAGTAGTGAATGACTACCCCTTCCTCAGTCCCTCAGTCTAGTAGTGAATGATTACCCCTTCCTCTGTCCCTCAGTCTAGTAGTGAATGATTACCCCTTCCTCAGTCCCTCAGTCTAGTAGTGAATGATTACCCCTTCCTCAGTCCCTCAGTCTAGTAGTGAATGACTACCCCCTTCCTCTGTCCCTCAGTCTAGTAGTGAATGATTACCCCCTTCCTCAGTCCCTCAGTCTAGTAGTGAATGACTACCCCCTTCCTCAGTCCCTCAGTCTAGTAGTGAATGATTACCCCCTTCCTCTGTCCCTCAGTCTAGTAGTGAATGACTACCCCTTCCTCAGTCCCTCAGTCTAGTAGTGAATGACTACCCCTTCCTCTGTCCCTCAGTCTAGTAGTGAATGACTACCCCCTTCCTCTGTCCCTCAGTCTAGTAGTGAATGACTACCCCTTCCTCTGTCCCCTCAGTCTAGTAGTGAATGACTACCCCCTCCTCTGTCCCTCAGTCTAGTAGTGAATGATTACCCCTTCCTCTGTCCCCTCAGTCTAGTAGTGAATGACTACCCCCTTCCTCTGTCCCTCAGTCTAGTAGTGAATGACTACCCCCTTCCTCTGTCCCTCAGTCTAGTAGTGAATGACTACCCCCTTCCTCTGTCCCTCAGTCTAGTAGTGAATGACTACCCCTTCCTCTGTCCCCTCAGTCTAGTAGTGAATGACTACCCCCTCCTCTGTCCCTCAGTCTAGTAGTGAATGATTACCCCCTTCCTCAGTCTAGTAGTGAATGATTACCCCCTTCCTCTGTCCCTCAGTCTAGTAGTGAATGACTACCCCTTCCTCTGTCCCTCAGTCTAGTAGTGAATGACTACCCCCTTCCTCTGTCCCTCAGTCTAGTAGTGAATGACTACCCCCTTCCTCAGTCTAGTAGTGAATGATTACCCCTTCCTCAGTCTAGTAGTGAATGACTACCCCTTCCTCCTCAGTCTAGTAGTGAATGACTACCCCCTTCCTCAGTCTAGTAGTGAATGATTACCCCTTCCTCAGTCTAGTAGTGAATGATTACCCCCTTCCTCAGTCTAGTAGTGAATGACTACCCCCTTCCTCAGTCTAGTAGTGAATGATTACCCCTTCCTCAGTCTAGTAGTGAATGATTACCCCCTTCCTCAGTCTAGTAGTGAATGACTACCCCTTCCTCTGTCCCTCAGTCTAGTAGTGAATGACTACCCCCTTCCTCTGTCCCTCAGTCTAGTAGTGAATGACTACCCCTTCCTCTGTCCCTCAGTCTAGTAGTGAATGACTACCCCCTTCCTCTGTCCCTCAGTCTAGTAGTGAATGACTACCCCCTTCCTCTGTTCCTCAGTCTAGTAGTGAATGACTACCCCCTTCCTCTGTCCCCTCAGTCTAGTAGTGAATGACTACCCCCTTCCTCTGTCCCCTCAGTCTAGTAGTGAATGACTACCCCTTCCTCTGTCCCCTCAGTCTAGTAGTGAATGACTACCCCCTTCCTCTGTCCCCTCAGTCTAGTAGTGAATGACTACCCCCTCCTCTGTCCCTCAGTCTAGTAGTGAATGATTACCCCCTTCCTCTGTCCCCTCAGTCTAGTAGTGAATGACTACCCCCTTCCTCTGTCCCTCAGTCTAGTAGTGAATGACTACCCCTTCCTCTGTCCCTCAGTCTAGTAGTGAATGACTACCCCTTCCTCTGTCCCTCAGTCTAGTAGTGAATGACTACCCCCTTCCTCTGTCCCCTCAGTCTAGTAGTGAATGACTACCCCCTCCTCTGTCCCTCAGTCTAGTAGTGAATGATTACCCCCTTCCTCAGTCTAGTAGTGAATGATTACCCCCTTCCTCTGTCCCTCAGTCTAGTAGTGAATGACTACCCCTTCCTCTGTCCCTCAGTCTAGTAGTGAATGACTACCCCTTCCTCTGTCCCTCAGTCTAGTAGTGAATGACTACCCCCTTCCTCAGTCTAGTAGTGAATGATTACCCCTTCCTCAGTCTAGTAGTGAATGACTACCCCCTTCCTCAGTCTAGTAGTGAATGACTACCCCCTTCCTCAGTCTAGTAGTGAATGATTACCCCTTCCTCAGTCTAGTAGTGAATGATTACCCCCTTCCTCAGTCTAGTAGTGAATGACTACCCCTTCCTCAGTCTAGTAGTGAATGATTACCCCTTCCTCAGTCTAGTAGTGAATGATTACCCCTTCCTCAGTCTAGTAGTGAATGACTACCCCTTCCTCTGTCCCTCAGTCTAGTAGTGAATGACTACCCCCTTCCTCTGTCCCTCAGTCTAGTAGTGAATGACTACCCCTTCCTCTGTCCCTCAGTCTAGTAGTGAATGACTACCCCCTTCCTCTGTCCCTCAGTCTAGTAGTGAATGACTACCCCCTTCCTCTGTTCCTCAGTCTAGTAGTGAATGACTACCCCTTCCTCTGTCCCCTCAGTCTAGTAGTGAATGACTACCCCCTTCCTCTGTCCCCTCAGTCTAGTAGTGAATGACTACCCCCTTCCTCTGTCCCCTCAGTCTAGTAGTGAATGACTACCCCCTTCCTCTGTCCCTCAGTCTAGTAGTGAATGATTACCCCCTTCCTCTGTCCCTCAGTCTAGTAGTGAATGACTACCCCTTCCTCTGTCCCTCAGTCTAGTAGTGAATGATTACCCCTTCCTCTGTCCCTCAGTCTAGTAGTGAATGACTACCCCATTCCTCTGTCCCTCAGTCTAGTAGTGAATGATTACCCCCTCCTCTGTCCCCTCAGTCTAGTAGTGAATGACTACCCCTTCCTCTGTCCCTCAGTCTAGTAGTGAATGATTACCCCTTCCTCTGTCCCTCAGTCTAGTAGTGAATGACTACCCCCTCCCTCTGTCCCTCAGTCTAGTAGTGAATGATTACCCCTTCCTCTGTCCCTCAGTCTAGTAGTGAATGATTACCCCCTTCCTCTGTCCCTCAGTCTAGTAGTGAATGACTACCCCTTCCTCTGTCCCCTCAGTCTAGTAGTGAATGACTACCCCCTTCCTCTGTCCCTCAGTCTAGTAGTGAATGACTACTACCCCTTCCTCTGTCCCTCAGTCTAGTAGTGAATGATTACCCCCTTCCTCAGTCTAGTAGTGAATGACTACCCCTTCCTCTGTCCCTCAGTCTAGTAGTGAATGATTACCCCCTTCCTCTGTCCCTCAGTCTAGTAGTGAATGACTACCCCTTCCTCTGTCTCCTCAGTCTTGTAGTGAATGACTACCCCTTCCTCTGTCCCCTCAGTCTAGTAGTGAATGACTACCCCCTTCCTCTGTCCCTCAGTCTAGTAGTGAATGACTACCCCCTTCCTCTGTCCCTCAGTCTAGTAGTGAATGACTACCCCTTCCTCAGTCCCTCAGTCTAGTAGTGAATGATTACCCCCTTCCTCTGTCCTCAGTCTAGTAGTGAATGATTACCCCTTCCTCAGTCTAGTAGTGAATGACTACCCCCTTCCTCTGTCCCTCAGTCTAGTAGTGAATGACTACCCCCTTCCTCTGTCCCTCAGTCTAGTAGTGAATGATTACCCCCTTCCTCTGTCCCTCAGTCTAGTAGTGAATGACTACCCCTTCCTCAGTCTAGTAGTGAATGACTACCCCTTCCTCTGTCCCTCAGTCTAGTAGTGAATGACTACCCCTTCCTCTGTCCTCAGTCTAGTAGTGAATGATTACCCCCTTCCTCAGTCTAGTAGTGAATGATTACCCCCTTCCTCTGTCCCTCAGTCTAGTAGTGAATGATTACCCCCTTCCTCTGTCTCCTCAGTCTAGTAGTGAATGATTACCCCTTCCTCAGTCTAGTAGTGAATGACTACCCCTTCCTCAGTCTAGTAGTGAATGATTACCCCCTTCCTCAGTCTATTAGTGAATGATTACCCCTTCCTCAGTCTAGTAGTGAATGATTACCCCCTTCCTCAGTCTAGTAGTGAATGACTACCCCTTCCTCAGTCTAGTAGTGAATGACTACCCCCTTCCTCTGTCCCTCAGTCTAGTAGTGAATGACTACCCCCTTCCTCTGTCCCTCAGTCTAGTAGTGAATGATTACCCCTTCCTCAGTCTAGTAGTGAATGACTACCCCTTCCTCAGTCTAGTAGTGAATGATTACCCCCTTCCTCAGTCTAGTAGTGAATGATTACCCCTTCCTCAGTCTAGTAGTGAATGATTACCCCCTTCCTCAGTCTAGTAGTGAATGATTACCCCTTCCTCAGTCTAGTAGTGAATGACTACCCCCTTCCTCTGTCCCTCAGTCTAGTAGTGAATGACTACCCCTTCCTCAGTCTAGTAGTGAATGACTACCCCTTCCTCAGTCTAGTAGTGAATGATTACCCCCTTCCTCAGTCTTGTAGTGAATGATTACCCCTTCCTCAGTCTAGTAGTGAATGATTACCCCTTCCTCAGTCTAGTAGTGAATGATTACCCCTTCCTCAGTCTAGTAGTGAATGATTACCCCCTTCCTCAGTCTAGTAGTGAATGATTACCCCCTTCCTCAGTCTAGTAGTGAATGATTACCCCTTCCTCAGTCTAGTAGTGAATGACTACCCCCTTCCTCTGTCCCTCAGTCTAGTAGTGAATGACTACCCCCTCCTCTGTCCCCTCAGTCTAGTAGTGAATGACTACCCCCTTCCTCTGTCCCTCAGTCTAGTAGTGAATGACTACCCCTTCCTCTGTCCCTCAGTCTAGTAGTGAATGACTACCCCCTTCCTCTGTCCCTCAGTCTAGTAGTGAATGACTACCCCTTCCTCTGTCCCTCAGTCTAGTAGTGAATGACTACCCCCTTCCTCTGTCCCTCAGTCTAGTAGTGAATGACTACCCCTTCCTCTGTCCCTCAGTCTAGTAGTGAATGACTACCCCCTTCCTCTGTCCCTCAGTCTAGTAGTGAATGACGAACCCTTCCTCTGTCCCTCAGTCTAGTAGTGAATGACGAACGCCTTCCTCTGTCCCTCAGTCTAGTAGTGAATGACGGACCCTTCCTCTGTCCCCTCAGTCTAGTAGTGAATGACGAACCCTTCCCTCTGTCCCTCAGTCTAGTAGTGAATGACTACCCTCTTCTGTCCCCTCAGTCTAGTAGTGAATGACTACCCCCTTCTGTCCCCTCAGTCTAGTAGTGAATGACGAACCCTTCCTCTGTCCCTCAGTCTAGTAGTGAATGACGAACGCCTTCCTCTGTCCCTCAGTCTAGTAGTGAATGACTACCCCCTTCCTCTGTCCCCTCAGTCTAGTAGTGAATGACTACCCCTTCCTCTGTCCCCTCAGTCTAGTAGTGAATGACTACCCCTTCCTCTGTCCCCTCAGTCTAGTAGTGAATGACTACCCCCTTCCTCTGTCCCTCAGTCTAGTAGTGAATGACTACCCCCTTCCTCTGTCCCCTCAGTCTAGTAGTGAATGATTACCCCTTCCTCAGTCTAGTAGTGAATGACGAACGCCTTCCTCTGTCCCTCAGTCTAGTAGTGAATGACGAACCCCTTCCTCTGTCCCCTCAGTCTAGTAGTGAATGACTACCCCTTCCTCTGTCTCCTCAGTCTAGTAGTGAAAGATTACCCCCTTCCTCAGTCTAGTAGTGAATGACTACCCCGTTCCTCTGTCCTCAGTCTAGTAGTGAATGACTACCCCCTTCCTCTGTCCCCTCAGTCTAGTAGTGAATGACTACCCCTTCCTCTGTCCCCTCAGTCTAGTAGTGAATGACTACCCCCTTCCTCTGTCCCTCAGTCTAGTAGTGAATGACTACCCCTTCCTCTGTCCCCTCAGTCTAGTAGTGAATGATTACCCCTTTCCTCAGTCTAGTAGTGAATGATTACCCCCTTCCTCTGTCCCTCAGTCTAGTAGTAAATGACTAAGCCTTCCTCTGTCCCCTCAGTCTAGTAGTGAATGATTACCCCTTCCTCTGTCCCCTCAGTCTAGTAGTAAATGAAACCCCTTCCTCTGTCCCCCATATATACAACACCTGGAAGGTCCCTCAGTCTAGTCGTGACTGACGAACACCTTCCTCTGTCCCCTCAGTCTAGTAGTGAATGATTACCCCTTCCTCAGTCTAGTAGTGAATGATTACCCCTTCCTCAGTCTAGCAGTGAATGATTACCCCTTCCTCAGTCTAGTAGTGAATGATTACCCCTTCCTCAGTCTAGCAGTGAATGATTACCCCTTCCTCAGTCTAGTAGTGAATGATTACCCCTTCCTCAGTCTAGTAGTGAATGATTACCCCTTCCTCAGTCTAGTAGTGAATGATTACCCCTTCCTCAGTCTAGTAGTGAATGATTACCCCTTCCTCAGTCTAGTAGTGAATGATTACCCCTTCCTCAGTCTAGTAGTGAATGATTACCCCTTCCTCAGTCTAGTAGTGAATGTTTACTCCTTCCTCAGTCTAGTAGTGAATGATTACCCCTTCCTCAGTCTAGTAGTGAATGATTACCCCTTCCTCAGTCTAGTAGTGAATGATTACCCCTTCCTCAGTCTAGTAGTGAATGATTACCCCTTCCTCAGTCTAGTAGTGAATGATTACCCCTTCCTCAGTCTAGTAGTGAATGATTACCCCTTCCTCAGTCTAGTAGTGAATGACTACCCCTTCCTCAGTCTAGTAGTGAATGACTACCCCCTTCCTCAGTCTAGTAGTGAATGACTACCCCCTTCCTCAGTCTAGTAGTGAATGATTACCCCTTCCTCAGTCTAGTAGTGAATGATTACCCCTTCCTCAGTCTAGTAGTGAATGATTACCCCTTCCTCAGTCTAGTAGTGAATGATTACCCCCTTCCTCAGTCTAGTAGTGAATGATTACCCCTTCCTCAGTCTAGTAGTGAATGATTACCCCTTCCTCAGTCTAGTAGTGAATGATTACCCCTTCCTCAGTCTAGTAGTGAATGATTACCCCTTCCTCAGTCTAGTAGTGAATGACTACCCCCTTCCTCAGTCTAGTAGTGAATGACTACCCCTTCCTCAGTCTAGTAGTGAATGACTACCCCCTTCCTCTTCCTCAGTCTAGTAGTAAATGACTAACCCTTCCTCTGTCCCCTCAGTCTAGTAGTGAATGATTACCCCTTCCTCAGTCTAGTAGTGAATGATTACCCCTTCCTCTGTCCCTCAGTCTAGTAGTAAATGACTAAGCCTTCCTCTGTCCCCTCAGTCTAGTAGTGAATGATTACCCCCTTCCTCTGTCCCCTCAGTCTAGTAGTAAATGAAACCCCTTCCTCTGTCCCCCATATATACAACACCTGGAAGGTCCCTCAGTCTAGTCCTGACGAACCCCTTCCTCTGTCCCCTCAGTCTAGTAGTGAATGATTACCCCCTTCCTCAGTCTAGTAGTGAATGATTACCCCTTCCTCAGTCTAGCAGTGAATGACTACCCCCTTCCTCAGTCTAGTAGTGAATGACTACCCCCTTCCTCTGTCCCCCATATATACAACACCTGGAAGGTCCCTCAGTCTAGTAGTGAATTTCAACCACAGATTCAACTACAAAGACCAGGGTGCTTTTCGAAAGCCTCATAAAGAAGGGCAGTGATTGGTCAATGGGTAACAATAACAAATCAGACATTTATCTCTCTCTTTAAGCATCATGGTGAAGTTAATAATGACGCCGTGGGGGATGTATTAAACAGGGTTTTCCACATGGAGTACCCTGCCAAATAGAAAAAGTAGCCAGCCAGGTTCCCCCGGGGTAACGACCTCTGTATTTTGGAACCAGCAACTATCAGAAAGTTCACACTTTTTTTACCGTGTTAATTTAAAACAGCTGATGAAACTACGATAGAAAACAAATGAAATACTTAGTTTTGACTGCACTGTGCTCAAATACAAATAGCTTGATGTTTACTCGTGTGGTTTTCAGTGGTTTTCAATGGTAGACCGCGACAGAGCAGGTAAATGTTGACCTGGAAAGGAAGAAGTGTACATGTCGGACCCTGGGCGAGACGGGAAAATAAATGACCCTGCCAGAAAACAATAGGCTAAGTGGGATTTCGACTCATCGTTAACACATTATAGGCTATGGGACATGCAAATTCAACCACCGCGCACAACAGACAGCAGACTGTCAAACTGGCAGTGTTTCTGTGTCACCTTAGTGACTGACAGGCTCCTGTCGTATCAATGCTTATTCATTCTAGCTCATCGGTGTTTCCCACAACCGGACGCTTCCAGTTTTCTGGGGAGATACAGCTCTCAACATAGCTTCCTTTTTCCACTGACACCCGTTGGATCTCTGCTCAGGTGTTTCTTTTACGCCTGCTATGTTACGTTAATTCAAGTAGGAGAGGGCTTGAGAGATTTTTTTTCTTTCTTTTGACTAGCGGCGCTAGTACCCAGCTGAAATGAGTATAGCCAACAGGGAAAACCCTGTAAACCACCCAGACACATCAGATGCACTCAGCCTTCTGAACTGAGCTGCAGGAGAGGAAGGAAACTGCTTAAGGAAGTCACCATGAGGCCGTTGGTGATTTTTAAAATGTCTACAGAGTTTAAAATGACTAATGGGAGAAAACTGAGGATGGATGGATCAACAATATTGTAGTGATTCCACAATAATGACCTAAATGAATAAAACATATTCCAAAACATACATCTGTATACAACAAGGCACAAATTAATACACTTTTTAGGCTAAATGCAGAGCCTTATGTTTGGGGCAAATGCAACACATTACGAACTGCCTCTTTATTTTCAACCATGGTGGTGGCTGCATCATAGTATGGGTATGCTTGACATTGACAAAGACGGGGGAGTTTTTCAGGATGAAATGGGATGGAGCTAAGCATAGGCAAACTCCTAGAAAACCTGCTTTCAGTCTGCTTTACACCAGACACTGGGAGAGGAATTCACGTTTCAGCAGGACAATAACTTACAACAAAAAGCTAAATCTAGACTGAAGTGCTTACCAAGAAGACTGTGACTGTTCCTGAGTGGCCAAATCACAGTTTTGACTTAAATCTGATTGAAAATCGATATTGTATATCATTGACAAAAAAAGAACCATTCCATTTGAATCCCACTTTGAAACACTATAAAATGTGAAGGAATCCCAGGGGGGGCCTTTCTATAGCAGGTTTTCCTAACCCTTCACATATTGGTGAATGTTCATTGTTGGAAAGAAGACTGTAAATACACCAGGAAATCCGCTCCGAGTGATTTTAATTTTTGAAATCTCTTCCCAAGTATTCCCACTCATAGTAGAGAGACACGGAGAGGGTGCCAGAGGGGATAGCTGCCGTTTTACTGGCTCCAACTTTGCTATTTATTTATTTTTTTCAATAAAATGTGTAACTAATTTTGTACATAATGCTGCTGCTACCGTCTAATATGACCGAAAACAGGACATCAGAGCAGTGATTACTAGCAATACACAAACATACTTTAAAAAATACAAGCTATGTAATTGTAATTTCTGGCAGAGGAAACCAGATTGTCAGCCAAAATTGCTCCATACTTGGTGGAATTCATTATGCCATCAATCTTCACCAGCGCCCCTGGACCTCTGGAATTAAAACAGCCCCAAAACATCACTGACCCACCACCATATTTCACCGTGGGTATGAGGTGCCTCTCCTTGTATGAATCTAAGTTTTGACGCCAAACATGCCGATGCTGTTTCTGACCAAAACGTTCCATTTTGGTCCCATCGGACCAGAGCACCTTCTTCCAGTCATAATTTAAATGACGTTTGACTCCAAGCGTCTGTCATGAGGTCAGAAAGGTCTTTTTCTTCTGGCAACCCTTCCAAAGAGCCTGTGGTTGAGAAGGTGGCGTCCGAAGGTGCTTTTTGAAACCTGGTGACCCCAAGGCCTGCAATTCTTTGCACTTGCGTCCTCTACCCATGATGTTTTCAACTGTTCCATATCTTTAATTTTTTAAATAATTGCCCTAACAGTGCTCAGTGGTATATTCAATTGTTTGTGGATCTTCTTGTAGCCATTACCATATTTATTTTTCTTCATGGTGTTGGATGGCAAAGGGATATTGCATGCCTGTTAACTCATTTTGATACCCGAGTGAAACAGGAAGTGATGTAATGGCCCAATATAGTCCCTTAAGACTTAGATAAAATTAAATAAGTGGAATTTTATTCCTGGTTTAATTTTGGTAGAAGTTATTGACAATCATCTGTAAGGGTCAAACCTTTATTTGGAGCACATTGATTTTTTAAAATTAAATCAATACATTATTTCTGTGTGTTCCATTGAAACATTAAGTACAGTATTTGTCACATGTTGGTATTTTGACTTTCTCTATAATTATATATTTTTAAGTATTTATGCATTGCCAGTCAGGGGTGCCAATAATTTAGGAGCCCACTATACATGTTTCAAACAGACCACCATAGTCCCTGTGCCCAAGATAGCGAAGGTAACCTGGCTAAATGATTACCGTCCCTCAGGGGTGTGTGCTCAGTCCCCTCCTGTACTCCCTGTTCACCTATGACTGCATGGCTAGGCATGACTCCGACACCAAGTTTGCTGATGATACAAAAACGGTATGTCTAATCACCAACAACGATGAGACGGCCTATAGGGAGGAGGTCCCGAGACCTGGCAGTGTGGTGCCGGGATAACAACCTCTACCACAACGTGAACAAAGGAGATGGACTACAGGACAAGTAGGAGCGAGCACGCCCCCATTCTCATCGACGCGGCTTTAGTGCTTCAAGTTCCTTGGTGTCCACATCACCGACAAACTATCATGGTCCAAAACACACCAAGACAGTCGTGAAGAGGGCACGACAAAGATTTGGCATGGTTCCTCAAAACGTTCTGCAGCTGCACCATCGAGAGCATCCTGGTTGCATCACTGCCTGGTATGGCAACTAATTGGCCTCCGACCGCAAGGCACGACAGAGGGTAGTGCGTACCGCCCAGTACATCTCTGGTGCCAAGCTTCCTGCCATCCAAGAACCTCTATACCAGGTGCTGTCAGAGGAGGGCCCAAAAAATTGTCAGACTCCAGCCACCCTAGTCATAGACTGTTCTCTCTACTACCACACGGCAAGCGGTACCGGAGCGTCATGTCTAGGTTTAAAAGACTTCTTAATAGCTTCAAGACGTAAGACTCCTCAACTGAAAATCAAAGGACTACCCAGACTTATTTGTGTTGTTTATTATCTATGCATAGACACTTTAACTCTACCTATATGTACATATTACCTCAACTAACCGGTAACCCCCCGGTAAATAGTCTCACTACTGTTATTTTACTCCTGCTCTTTTTAATTATTTGTAACTTTTATTTTTTACTCATCAATTATTATTATTTTACTTAACACTTATTTTTTCTTAACTGCATTGTTGGTTAAGGGCTTGTAAGTAAGCATTTCACTGTATGCTCTACACCTGTTGTATTCGGCGCATGTAACAAATAACATTTGATTTGATATAAACATCCTCTCACTGTCAACTGCATTTATTTTTTAGCAAACTTAACATGTAGATATTTATATGAACTTAACAAGATTCAAAAACAGACAAACTGAACAAGTTCCACAGTCATGTGACTAACAGAAATTGTCCCTGAACAGGGGGGGGTCAAAATCAAAAGTAACAGTCAGTATCTGGTGTGGCCACCAGCTGCATTAAGTACTGCAGTGCATCTCCTCCTCATGGACTGCACCAGATTTGCCAGTTCTTGCTGCGAGATGTTACCCCACTACTGCGAGGACGATCAGCTGTCCATCCTGTCTCCCTGTAGCGCTGTCTTAGGCGTCTCACAGTACGAACATTGCCATTTATTGCCCTGACCACATCTGCAGTCCTCATGCCTCCTTGCAGCATGCCTAAGGCACATTCACGCAGATGAGCAGGGACCCTGGGCATCTTTCTTTTGGTGTTTTTCAGAGTCAGTAGAAAGGCCTTTTTAGTGTCCTAAGTTTTCATAACTGTGACCTTAGTTGCTTATCGTATGTAAGCTGTTAGTGTCTTAGCGACTGTTCCACAGGTGCATGTTCATTAAATCAAATCAAATGTTATTTGTCACATACACATGGTTAGCAGATGTTAATGCAAGTGTAGCAAAATGCTTGTGCTTCTAGTTCCGACAATGCAGTAATAACCAACGAGTAATCTAACCTAACAATTTCACAACAACTACCTTATACACACAAGTGTAAGGGGATAAAGAATATGTACATAAAGATATGAGTGATGGTGCAGAACGGCATAGGTAAGATGCAGTAGATGGTATAGAGTACAGTATATACATATGAGATGAGTAATGTAGGGTATTAAACATTAAGTGGCATTGTGATAAATTTTTTGCATCAATTTCCATTATTAAAGTGGCTGGAGTTGAGTCGGTATGTTGGCAGCAGCCACTCAATGTTAGTGGTGGCTGTTTAACAGTCTGATGGCCTTGAGATAGAAGCTGTTTTTCAGTCTCGGTCGCTGCTTTGATGCACCTGTACTGACCTCGCCTTCTGGATGATAGCGGGGTGAACAGGCAGTGGCTCGGGTGGTTGTTGTCCTTGATGATCTTTATGGCCTTCCTGTAACATCGGGTGGTGTAGGTGTCCTGGAGGGCAGGTAGTTTGCCCCCTGGTGATGCGTTACTGCAGACCTCACTACCCTCTGGAGAGCCTTTTATGGTTGTGGGCGGAGCAGTTGCCGTACCAGGCGGTGATAATTTGAGTCTCCTAGCAAAAGGTCTTGAATACTTAAGTAAATAAATTTGCAAAAATGTTGAAAATGAAAACCTGTTTTCACTTTGTCATTATGTGGTATTGTGTAGATTGAGTAAAAAATATATAACTAAAGTCTAGTGGTCTGATTTACTTTCTGAATGCCACACAGATATAGAGGTCTATAGATCCTATCTGCAGTCCTGATTTCTGGAACTGTTTGCTTACCTGTGTAGTTTGGACTTTTCCTTGTTTCACTGACTGGAATTTCAGGGTTCTCCCCATCAGGATAGTAATACAAGCCCACACACAGCCAGCCTTACTGCACCGAGCTTCTACCATCAGAAGAGTGGACATTCCTGTTTTCACCACTCCTGTTTCTCACTCTCTCTAGATGACCAACGTGATGGTACCATTCATGTTTAAGTATGCTGTGGATGAGCTGAATGGACTGTCAGGACACATGTTGAACCTGAGCGACGCCCCCAACACCGTGGCTACCATGGCAACCGCTGTTCTTATTGGTTGTAAGTCCCAACTACTTTTCTTCACAAACCAGAAAGGCACAAAAAAAAAGTCTTTGAATATCTTGGAACAGAATATTGTTATCACAGTCCAGGAGTCAGATTCTAGATTATCTGGGATAGGGAACCATTAAACTATAAGTATATCAAACCTAGTGTTGCCTCTGGCTCCTCTGTCTCCTCTGGCTCTGTCTCCTCTGTCTCCTCTGGCTCTGCCTCTGGCTCTGCCTCTGGCTCACTCTCTCTGCTCTGTCACTCTGTGGCTTGTGAATAGATGTTCATGTCAACCTCTGTTTGAATAGAGGTCAGGGTTTGGGTGTCTAGTCCTTCCTGTCAGCCCATGACTGCCTCCATCCTCTAACTCTGGCTCTGACTGCTGATAAAAACAGCTCTAATGAACTCAGATTAAGGCAGCCCCCCGCACCCCTCTGATTCAGAGGAAGACACATTTCAGTTGAATGCGTTGTTGTACAACTGACTAGATACCCTTTCCCTAACTCTGGTGCTGACTGCTGATCAAATTGTGTTGGTCACATACACATGTTTAGCAGATGTTATTGCAGGTGTAGTGAAATGCTTGTGTTTCTAGCTCGGACAGTGCAGTAATATCTAACTTTCACAACATATACACACCTGTGTAAAGTTTCCGTACCAGGCGGTGATGCAGCCCGACAGGTTGCTCTCAATTGTGCATCTGTAAAAGTTTGTCAGGGTTTTGGGTGCCAAGCCAAATTTCTTCAGCCTCATGAGGTTGAAGAGGCGCTGTTGCGCTTTCTTCAACACGCTGTCTGTGTGGATGGACCATTTCAGTTTGTCAGTGATGTGTACACCGAGGAACTTAACTTTCTAACTTCAATTAACAGCATTGGTATTAGAGGTCGATCGATTATCATTTTTGTAATACCCATACCGATTATTGGAGGACCAAAAAAAAGCAGATTAATCGGCAGTTTTATGTATGCGTGTGTATGTGTAATAATGACAATTACAACAATACTGAATGAACACTTATTTTAACTTAATATAACACAATAAAATCAATTTAGCCTCAAATAAATAATGAAACATGTTCAATTTGGTTTAAATAATGCAAAAACAAAGTGTTGGAGAAGAAAGTAAAAGTGCAATATGTGCCATGTAAGAAAGCTAACGTTTCAGTTCCTTGCTCAGAACATGAGAACATATGAAAGCTGGTGGTTCCTTTTAACATGAGACTTCAATATTCCCAGGTAAGAGGTTTAAGGTTGTAGTTAATATAGGAATTATAGGACTATTTCTCTCTATACCATTTGTATTTCATATATCTTTGACTATCGGATGTTCTTATAGGCCCTATAGTAATGTAATCTCTGGAGTTGATAGGCTTGAAGTCATAAACAGCGCTGTGCTTCAAGCATTACGAAGAGCTGCTGGCAAATGCAGGAAAGTGCTGTTTGAATGAATGCTTACGAGCCTGCTGCTGCCTACCACCGCTCAGTCAGACTGCTCTATCAAATCATAGACTTAATTATAATATAATAAACACACAGAAATGCGAACCATAGGTCACTAATATGGTCAAATCTGGAAACTATCATTTAGAAAACAAAACGTTTATTCTTTCAGTGAAATACGGAACCGTTCCGTATTTTATCTAACGGGTGGCAGCCCTAAATCTATTCCTGTTACATTGGGTGACAGCCCTAAATCTATTGCTGTTACATTGGGTGGCAGCCCTAAATCTATTCCTGTTACATTGGATGGCAGCCCTAAGTCTATTCCTGTTACATTGGGTGACAGCCCTAAATCTATTGCTGTTACATTGGGTGACAGCCCTAGTCTATTCCTGTTACATTGGGTGACAGCCCTAGTCTATTGCTGTTACATTGGGTGGCAGCCCTAGTCTATTCCTGTTACATTGGGTGGCAGCCCTAGTCTATTGCTGTTACATTGGGTGGCAGCCCTAGTCTATTCCTGTTACATTGGGTGGCAGCCCTAGTCTATTCTGTTACATTGGGTGACAGCCCTAAGTCTATTCTGTTACATTGGGTGGCAGCCCTAGTCTATTCCTGTTACATTGGGTGACAGCCCTAGTCTATTGCTGTTACATTGGGTGACAGCCCTAGTCTATTGCTGTTACATTGGGTGGCAGCCCTAGTCTTTGCTGTTACATTGGGTGACAGCCCTAAGTTGCTGTTACATTGGGTGGCAGCCCTAGTCTATTGCTGTTACATTGGGTGGCAGCCCTAGTCTATTGCTGTTACATTGGGTGACAGCCCTAGTCTATTCCTGTTACATTGGGTGACAGCCCTAGTCTATTGCTGTTACATTGGGTGGCAGCCCTTTGCTGTTACATTGGGTGGCAGCCCTAGTCTATTCCTGTTACATTGGGTGGCAGCCCTAAATCTATTCCTGTTACATTGGGTGGCAGCCCTAGTCTATTCCTGTTACATTGGGTGACAGCCCTAGTCTATTCCTGTTACATTGGGTGGCAGCCCTAAGTTGCTGTTACATTGGGTGGCAGCCCTAGTCTATTCCTGTTACATTGGGTGGCAGCCCTAAGTCTATTGTGTTACATTGGGTGACAGCCCTAGTCTATTGCTGTTACATTGGGTGGCAGCCCTAAGTTGCTGTTACATTGGGTGACAGCCCTAGTCTATTCCTGTTACATTGGGTGGCAGCCCTAGTCTATTCCTGTTACATTGGGTGGCAGCCCTAGTCTATTCCTGTTACATTGGGTGGCTGTCTATTGCTGTTACATTGGGTGACAGCCCTAGCTATTGCTGTTACATTGGGTGACAGCCCTAGTCTATTGCTGTTACATTGGGTGGCAGCCCTAGTCTATTGCTGTTACATTGTGTGGCAGCCCTAGTCTATTGCTGTTACATTGGGTGACAGCCCTAAGTCTATTCCTGTTACATTGGGTGGCAGCCCTAAATCTATTCCTGTTACATTGGGTGACAGCCCTAGTCTATTGCTGTTACATTGGGTGGCAGCCCTAAATCTATTCCTGTTACATTGGGTGACAGCCCTAGTCTATTGCTGTTACATTGGGTGGCAGCCCTAAGTCTATTCCTGTTACATTGGGTGACAGCCCTAAGTCTAAATTTCCTGTTACATTGGGTGACAGCCCTAAGTCTATTCCTGTTACATTGGGTGGCAGCCCTAGTCTATTGCTGTTACATTGGGTGGCAGCCCTAGTCTATTGCTGTTACATTGGGTGGCAGCCCTAAGTCTAAATATTCCTGTTACATTGGGTGACAGCCCTAAGTCTATTCCTGTTACATTGGGTGGCAGCCCTAGTCTATTCCTGTTACATTGGGTGGCAGCCCTAGTCTATTCCTGTTACATTGGGTGGCAGCCCTAGTCTATTCCTGTTACATTGGGTGGCAGCCCTAGTCTATTCCTGTTACATTGGGTGACAGCCCTAGTCTATTGCTGTTACATTGGGTGGCAGCCCTAGTCTATTCCTGTTACATTGGGTGACAGCCCTAGTCTATTGCTGTTACATTGGGTGACAGCCCTAGTCTATTCCTGTTACATTGGGTGACAGCCCTAGTCTATTCCTGTTACATTGGGTGGCAGCCCTAGTCTATTCCTGTTACATTGGGTGGCAGCCCTAGTCTATTCCTGTTACATTGGGTGGCAGCCCTAGTCTATTCCTGTTACATTGGGTGGCAGCCCTAGTCTATTCCTGTTACATTGGGTGGCAGCCCTAGTCTATTCCTGTTACATTGGGTGGCAGCCCTAGTCTATTCCTGTTACATTGGGTGGCAGCCCTAGTCTATTCCTGTTACATTGGGTGGCAGCCCTAGTCTATTCCTGTTACATTGGGTGACAGCCCTAGTCTATTCCTGTTACATTGGGTGGCATTCTATTGCTGTTACATTGGGTGGCAGCCCTAGTCTATTCCTGTTACATTGGGTGGCAGCCCTAGTCTGTTGCTGTTACATTGGGTGGCAGCCCTAAGTCTATTCCTGTTACATTGGGTGACAGCCCTAAGTCTATTCCTGTTACATTGGGTGGCAGCCCTAGTCTATTGCTGTTACATTGGGTGACAGCCCTAGTCTATTGCTGTTACATTGGGTGGCAGCCCTAGTCTATTGCTGTTACATTGGGTGGCAGCCCTAGTCTATTGCTGTTACATTGGGTGGCAGCCCTAGTCTATTGCTGTTACATTGGGTGGCAGCCCTAGTCTGTTGCTGTTACATTGGGTGGCAGCCCTAAGTCTAAATATTCCTGTTACATTGGGTGACAGCCCTAAGTCTATTCCTGTTACATTGGGTGGCAGCCCTAGTCTATTCCTGTTACATTGGGTGGCAGCCCTAGTCTATTGCTGTTACATTGGGTGGCAGCCCTAGTCTATTGCTGTTACATTGGGTGGCAGCCCTAGTCTATTGCTGTTACATTGGGTGGCAGCCCTAGTCTATTGCTGTTACATTGGGTGGCAGCCCTAAGTTGCTGTTACATTGGGTGGCAGCCCTAAGTTGCTGTTACATTGGGTGGCAGCCCTAAGTTGCTGTTACATTGGGTGGCAGCCCTAGTCTATTGCTGTTACATTGCAAAACCTTCAATGTTACGTCATATTTACGTAAAATACTGGCAAATTAATTGCGATGTATGTTAGGGAGACACACAATTCGCAACGAGCCAGGCGGCCCAAACTGCTGCATATACCCTGACTCTGCTTGCACTGAACCCAAGAGAAGTGACACAATTTCCCGAGTTAATATCGCCTGCTAACATGCATTTATTTTTAACTAAATATGCAGGTTTTTAAGTAAGGCATTGTTTATGGTTAAGTACATTTTGTGCAATGAATGCGCTTTTGTTAAATCATCACGCGTTTGGCGAAGTTGAGGTAGGCTGTGATTCGATGATAAATTAACAGGCACCGCACTGATTATATGCAACGCAGGACAAGCTAGTTAACTACACATGGTTGATGATATTACTAGGTTAACTAGTGATTGTGTTAAGATTGATTGATTGTTTTTTTATAAGATAAGTTTAATGCAACTTTCATTGCAGCCACAAGGTCCTTTTGGCGCTGCTCTCGAGTAACAGGTGGTCAGCCTGCCACGTACTTTCCTCGTGGAAATGTCATTGGCGTTTACCGATTTACATTACCCATTTGTTATGAAAACTTGAAATCAGCCCAAATTCATCGGTCGACCTCTAATAGTTATTCCTCTTGTCCAGATGGGGTAGGGCAGTGGGCAGTGTGATTGCATTGTCTGTGGATCTATTACTACACTCTGTTACTGTTACTGTCTCTGATACTACACAGCCTGGCCTGGTCTGGTCTGGGATGGTCTCTGTTACTACACGGCCTGGCCTGGTCTGGTCTGGGATGGTCTCTGTTACTACACGGCCTGGCCTGGTCTGGGATCTGGGATGGTCTGGTCTGGGATTGTCTCTGTTACTACCTGGCCTGGTCTGGTCTGGGATGGTCTCTGTTACTACACGGCCTGGCCTGGTCTGGTCTGGGATGGTCTCTGTTACTACACGGTCTGGCCTGGTCTGGGATGGTCTCTGTTACTACACGGCCTGGCCTGGTCTGGTCTGGGATGGTCTCTGTTAGTACACAGCCTGGCCTGGTCTGGTCTGGGACGGTCTCTGTTAGTACACAGCCTGGCCCGGCCTGGTCTGGGACGGTCTCTGTTAGTACACAGCCTGGCCCGGTCTGGTCTGGGATGGTCTCTGTTAGTACACAGCCTGGCCTGGTCTGGTCTGGGATGGTCTCTGTTACTACACAGCCTGGCCTGGTCTGGTCTGGGATGGTCTCTGTTACTACACAGCCTGGCCTGGTCTGGGAAGTGACTTGCCAAGTACAACCAAATCAATTGATCTCTATATCCCCTTGTCTGTCTCTGATTGGTATAAAGGCTGGCGTGCTGTTCTCTCTGATGAAATCTTCTTTATCTTCTCCCAGACGGTGTGTCCCGTGCCGGTTCGGCCCTCTTCAACGAGCTGCGTAACGCCGTGTTCGGGAAGGTGGCCCAGAGTTCCATCCGGCGTATCGCCAAGAACGTGTTCCTGCACCTCCACAGCCTGGACCTGGGCTTCCACCTGTCCCGCCAGACGGGGGCGCTGTCAAAGGCCATTGATAGGGGCACCAGGGGCATCTCCTTCGTCCTCTCTGCCATTGTCTTCAACCTGGGACCCACTGCACTGGAGATGGGGCTGGTCTCTGCTATCCTGGTGGGTAGAGTCCTAACCCTAGAATAGGTGAAGCAGAGGGCGAGGCAGGGGAGGCGGAGGGCGAGGCAGGGGAGGCGGAGGGCGAGGCAGGGGGCGGAGGGCGGGCAGGGGAGGCGGAGGGCGAGGCAGGGGAGGCGGAGGGGTGGAGGGGAGGCGGAGAGGCAGGGGAGGCGGAGGGGGGCGGGGGGAGGCGGAGGGCGAGGCGGGGGGAGGCAGGGGGGCGGGGGAGGCGGAGGGGAGGCAGAGGGGAGGGGGCAGGGGGAGGGAGGGCAGGGGGGGGGGGGAGGCAGGGGGCAGGGGGAGACAGGCAGAGGAGGCAGAGGGCGAGGCAGGGGGGCCAGGCAGAGGAGGCAGAGGGCGAGGCAGAGGGCGAGGGGTCCTCTCTGCTATTCAACCTGGGACCCACTGCACTGGAGATGGGGCTGGTCTCTGCTGTCCTGGTGGGTAGAGTCCCCCTGCCTCAGTATGGATATATGATCATGTATGGTGAATGTCAGTTTGACAGTAGAGTAGGAGGATATGTCACTGTACCAACCCGGTACGAACACTTCCCCGGTACCAACACTGCCCCGGTACCAACCCTAACCCATGGCTTGGGGGAACAAGTGGTCTCGGAGCCTGTTGGTCTGGACGGTAGCAGAGAGAACAGTCTATGACTAGGGTGGCTGGAGTCTTTGGCAATTCTTCGGGCCTTCCTCTGACACCGCCTGGTATAGAGGTCCTGGATGGCATGGAGCTGGGCCCCAGTGATGGGATGTCCACACCACCCTTTGTAGCGCTTTGCGGTTAAGGGTGGTGTAATTTCCATAGCAAGTGGTGATGCAGCCTGTCAAGATGCTCTCGATGGTGCAGCTGTACTCCTTTTTAAATTCACTCAAACTATGCTAGTTCCGGCATACTGATCCTAGCCCAAGTTTATAGGATTTCACCCCGATCATGAACATTTGTCTGGGTCTGCAAAAACGTTGAGACAATCATGTTGTGTATGCCCGGCATTAGTGTGTTGACTCGAGCCATGGAGACTGTTCTCCACGTTAGCATTAGAGCGTGTAGACTCCACAGCCATGGAGACTGTTCTCCACGTTAGCATTAGAGCGTGTAGACTCCACAGCCATGGAGACTGTTCTCCACGTTAGCATATGGAAAGGAAGCTGGACCAGTACCGTTGAACCAGGCCGGACCATCTCCGTTTCCCTTACAGCTAAGGGCAGCATTAGCAGTAGGAACCAGTCTTACAGTAATAGTTTCCTCTCCAGCAGTCCATTTGATGTTGAAATGGGCAGAAATGTAATGTATATTATAATAGTGTTTACCTACCTGGCGAGTCTAATAATGAGTCTGGATATTCAGACGTGGTTGGTTGACTTCTGTTCTAGCTCCACTAGTCCGTTGAAGTGATACCTTGATTATGTCTTTATCCACCTCCAGTTTGATGGCTTTCTCCCTCGTTTCTCAGCATTATGTTTCCCTCCTTTCTACAATATTAAAATGTGTGTCTGTCTCTCCTCAGTATTATAAATGCGGGGTGGAATTTGCTGCGGTGACTCTGGGTACTCTGGGAGCGTATACAGCCTTCACCATTGCTGTCACACAGTGGAGGTACAGTCCACAAGGTTGTTGTTGTTGACAGATGACCTTCACCTTAGCTACCTGTAGGTTTACATTGTACTAGGCATATATGTGGTTGGCTTGGCTATAGCTAGCAGTATAGAAAAGCTGAAGTTACCATTTTCCTGTGAGTTCTTCCCCACTGTGTAACGTTGGCGTCCATCTTGTTCTCCAGGACTCGGTTCAGGATAGAGATGAACAATGCAGACAACGAGGCAGGAAACGCTGCCATTGACTCTTTACTGAACTATGAGACCGTGAAGGTGAGACAGTTTCTCTTTCTCTACCTCTCGTTCTGTCTTTCTGTTCTCTCTCCCTCTGTCTTTCTCTCTCCCTCTGTCTTTCTCTCTCCCTCTGTCGTTCTCTCTCCTTTTCTGTCGTTCTCTCTCCTTTTCTGTCGTTCTCTCTCCTTTTCTGTCGTTCTCTCTCCCTCTGTCGTTCTCTCTCCCTCTGTCGTTCTCTCTCCCTCTGTCGTTCTCTCTCCCTCTGTCGTTCTCTCTCCCTCTGTCGTTCTCTCTCCCTCTGTCGTTCTCTCTCCCTCTGTCGTTCTCTCTCCCTCTGTCGTTCTCTCTCCTTTTCTGTCGTTCTCTCTCCTTTTCTGTCGTTCTCTCCTTCTCCTCCTTAATAGTCTGCTGCTCAATGACATGGATAGATATTCATCATTGTTTTCCATTTAAATGTCTGTTCTATAAACCCCCCCATTTCTTTCTCCACAAGCTAACCAATAAAATAGGTGGCCAAAACTTTTCTACTATAGTAGATTGACATAGGCTAGTGATTTAGCTGTTCGTTACTCATCTTGTTGGCTGAGGGAAAGTAAATGTGGACAATTATTCTGACGTGTTCAAAGTGCACTTCAGAATTCCCGCCTCTCTCTGTTCCAGTATTCTACCACACGATACTATCTGACCTCACCTGATCTTACCTTACCTCCCTCTCTCTCTGTTCCAGTATTTCAACAATGAGAAGTATGAAGCAGAGAAGTATGATGGTTATCTGAAGAGCTACGAGTCCTCCTCCCTGAAGACCACCTATACCCTGGCCATGCTCAACTTTGGACAGAGTGCCATCTTTAGTGTGGGCCTCACTGGTATCATGGTGCTAGCTAGCAAGGGCATCATGGCAGGTCAGTCTACCCCTACACCCTAACTAATCCCTACACCCTAACTAATCCCTACACCCTAACTAACCCCTACACCCTAACTAACCCCTACACCCTAACGAATCCCTACACCCTAACGAATCCCTACACCCTAACGAATCCCTACACCCTAACGAATCCCTACACCCTAACGAATCCCTACACCCTAACGAATCCCTACACCCTAACGAATCCCTACACCCTAACGAATCCCTACACCCTAACGAATCCCTACACCCTAACTAACTGTGAACATGGAGTACAGGAGGGGACTGCGCACACACCCCTGGGGAGCTCCAGTGTTGAGGATCAGCGTGGCAGATGTTTCTACCTACCCTCACCACCTGGGGGCGGCCCGCTGCACCCTAACTGCCCGCTGCACCCTAACTGCCCCCTAACTAACACCTACAACATACATTTGAAGTCAGAAGTTTACATACACCTCCGCAAAATGCATTTCATCTCAGTTTTTCACAATTCCTAACATTTAATCCTCGTAAAAATTCCCTGTCTTAGGTCAGTTAGGATCACCACTTTATTTTAAGAATGTGAAATGTCAGAATAATAGTAGAGAGAGATTTATTTCAGCTTTTACTTCTTTCATCACATTCCCAGTGGGTCAGAAGTTTACATACACTCAATTAGTATTTGGTAGAATGCCTGTAAATTGTTTAACCTGGGTCAAACATTTCAGGTAGCCTTCCACAAGCTTCCCACAATAAGATGGGTAAATATTGGCCCATTCCTCCTGACAGAGCTGGTGTAACTGAGTCAGGTTTGTAGGCCTCCTTGCTCTCACACGCTTTTTCAGTTCTGCCCACAAATTTTTCTATAGGATCGAGGTCAGGGCTTTGTGATGGCCACTTCAATACCTTGACTTTGTTGTCCTTAAGCCATTTTGCCACAACTTTGGAAGTATGCTGGGATTACTGTGCATTTGGAAGACCCATTTTACAACCAAGCTTTAACTTCCTGACTGATGTCTTGAGATTTTGCTTCAATATATCCACATAATTTTCCTTCCTCATGATGACATCTATTTTGTGAAGTGCACCAGTCTCTCCTGCAGCAAAGCACCCCCACAACATGATGCTGCCACCTCCGTGCTTCACGGTTGGGATGGTGTTCTTAGGCTTCCAAGCCTCCCCCTTTTTCCTAGAAACATAACAATGTACATTCCAAACAGTTATATTTTTGTTTCATCAGACCAGAGGACATTTCTCCAAAAGCGATCTTTGTCCCCATGTGCAGTAAACCGTGTCTGGCTTTTTTTATGGCGGTTTTGGAGGAGTGGCTTCTTCCTTGCTGAGCGGCCTTTCAGGATATGTCAACATCATTATAGGACTTGTTTTACTGTGGATGTAGATACTTTTGTATCTGTTTCCTCCAGCATCTTCACAAGGTCCTTTGCTGCTGTTCTGGCATTGATTTGCACTTTTCGCACCAAAGTATGTCCTGGTGATGGTGAATGGTCAGCTGTTCCAGCTCTCTCTGTCTCTTAACTTCCTGTTGTTGTTGACAGGCTCTATGACAGTAGGAGACCTGGTGATGGTGAATGGTCAGCTGTTCCAGCTCTCTCTGTCTCTTAACTTTCTGTTGTTGTTGACAGGCTCTATGACAGTAGGAGACCTGGTGATGGTGAATGGTCTGCTGTTCCAGCTCTCTCTGTCTCTTAACTTTCTGTTGTTGTTGACAGGCTCTATGACAGTAGGAGACCTGGTGATGGTGAATGGTCTGCTGTTCCAGCTCTCTCTGCCTCTTAACTTCCTGGGCACCGTGTACAGAGAGACACGCCAGGCCCTGATCGACATGAATACACTCTTCACACTGCTCAGTATTGACACCAAGATCAAGGTAACACATACCAATTGCACCCTTATTCCCTATGTAGTGCACTTCTTTTGAGTCAGAGCCCACCTTGTGCTGGGCTAGAGCTAAGATCTATCTAGAACACTGGAATTACTGACCAGCTGCACACAGTATTCCTAATAGGTTCTATACTTATAGTCCAGTACTAGTTCCTCGTGTGTGTGTCTCTCTACAGGCGAAGGAGCTGGCCCCTGTCCTCCTTGTGACTCCCCCCTAGTCTATAATCAAATCAAATCAAATCAAATGTATTTATATAGCCCTTCGTACATCAGCTGATATCTCAAAGTGCTGTACAGAAACCCAGCCTAAAACCCCAAACAGCAAGCAATGCAGGTGTAGAAGCACGGTGGCTAGGAAAAACTCCCTAGGAAGAAACCTAGAGAGGAACCAGGCTATGTGGGGTGGCCAGTCCTCTTCTGGCTGTGCCGGGTGGAGATTATAACAGAACATGGCCAAGATGTTCAAATGTTCATAAATGACCAGCATAGTCGAATAATAATAAGGCAGAACAGTTGAAACTGGAGCAGCAGCACAGTCAGGTGGAAGTTGAAACTAGAGCAGCAGCATGGCCAGGTGGACTGGGGACAGCAAGGAGTCATCATGTCAGGTAGTCCTGGGGCATGGTCCTAGGGCTCAGGTCAGTTGAAACTGGAACAGCAGCATGGCCAGGTGGACTGGGGACAGCAAGGAGTCATCATGTCAGGTAGTCCTGGAGCTCAGGTCCTAGGGCTCAGGTCCTCCGAGAGAGAGAAAGAAAGAGAGAAGGAGAGAATTAGAGAACGCACACTTAGATCTTATAAAAATTGTAATAAGTAGTCTATCCTAACTCTCTTGTTTCTCTCTACTCTAGGAGACAGATCTGGCCCCTTCTCTCTCCGTCACCCCTCAAGAAGCCACCATCAGGTTTGAGGATGTCTACTTTGAGTACCTGGAAGGACAGAAGGTTCTAGAGGGCGTCTCCTTTCAGGTGCCGGCTGGGAAGAAGGTGGCCATCGTAGGAGGGAGCGGATCAGGGTAGGTACTCGTTTAGAAAGGCCTTGACCTGTCTGAAATGGTAGTATGAAGTGCACTGGTCAGAAATATTTCATAGTTGTCTCAGCTTTTCATTTCCTTAAAACCGGTCAAACCGATGACATTGGACATGTTTCTCAGGACCAATATTTCCACTGTTTTGGAGTTATTGCGTATTCTCTCGGCATCTAAATGAAAGACAACTTTACCGGTGTTACATTGATAGAATTAAGATGTTGTTCTGGTGAGCACTACTTCATCTGGTGTCATAGGGCATGACCAGAGAGAAGCTGCATGTATCTAACTACAGTTGACAAACAAATGGCCTACCAAATGTCAGAACTTGGGACGTGGCTTTACCAAATGTCAGAACTTGGGACGTGGCTTTACCAAATGTCAGAACTTGGGACGTGGCTTTACCAAATGTCAGAACTTGGGACGTGGCTTTACCAAATGTCAGAACTTGGGACGTGGCTTTACCAAATGTCAGAACTTGGGACGTGGCTTTACCAAATGTCAGAACTTGGGACGTGGCTTTACCAAATGTCAGAACTTGGGACGTGGAACTAGGCATGAAGGATGACCAGTCCTCTTCTGGCTGTGCCGGGTGGAGATTATAACAGAACATGGCCAAGATGTTCAAATGTTCATAAATGACCAGCATGGTCAAATAATAATAATAATAATCACAGTAGTTGTCGAGGGTGCAGCAAGTCAGCACCTCAGGAGTAAATGTCAGTTGGCTTTTCATAGCTGATCATTCAGAGTATCTCTACTGCTCCTGCTGTCTCTAGAGAGTTGAAAACAGCAGGTCTGGGACAGGTAGCACGTCTGGTGAACAGGTCAGGGTTCCATAGCCGCAGGCAGAACAGTTGAAACTGGTGCAGCAGCACGGCCAGGGATACTGGGGACAGCAAGGAGTCATCATGCCAGGTAGTCCTGAGGCATGGTCCTACTGCTCAGGTCCTCCGAGAGAGAGAGAGAAAGAAAGAAAGAGAATTAGAGAGCCTACTGAAATTCACACAACACACCGGATAAGACAGGAGAAGTACTCCAGATATAACAAACTGACCCTAGCCCCCCGACACATAAACTACTGCAGCATAAATACTGGAGGCTGAGACAGGAGGGGTCAGGAGACTCTGTGGCCCCATCCGATGATACCCCCGGACAGGGCCAAACAGGAAGGATATAACCCCACCCACTTTGCCAAAGCACAGCCCCCACACCACTAGAGGGATATCTTCAACCACCAACTTACCATCCTGAGACGAGGCCGAGTATAGCCCACAAAGATCTCCACCACGGCACAACCCGAGGGGGGTGCCAACCCAAACAGGAAGATCACGTCAGTGACTCAACCCTCTCAAGTGACTCACCCCTCCTAGGGGCCTACCAAATGTCAGTAATAGGGCCTACCAAATGGCAGTAATTATAATAGGGCCTACCAAATGTCAGTCAGTAATGGGGCCTACCAAACGGCAGTCAGTCAGTAATGGGGCCTACCAAACGGCAGTCAGTCAGTAATGGGGCCTACCAAACGGCAGTCAGTCAGTAATGGGGCCTACCAAACGGCAGTCAGTCAGTAATGGGGCCTACCAAACGGCAGTCAGTCAGTAATGGGGCCTACCAAACGGCAGTCAGTCAGTAATGGGGCCTACCAAACGGCAGTCAGTCAGTAATGGGGCCTACCAAACGGCAGTCAGTCAGTAATGGGGCCTACCAAACGGCAGTCATTGTAATGGGGCCTACCAAACGGCAGTCGCTGTAATGGGGCCTACCAAACGGCAGTCGCTGTAATGGGGCCTACCAAACGGCAGTCACTGTAATGGGGCCTACCAAACGGCAGTCAGTGTAATGGGGCCTACCAAACGGCAGTCAGTGTAATGGGGCCTACCAAACGGCAGTCAGTGTAATGGGGCCTACCAAACGGCAGTCATTGTAATGGGGCCTACCAAACGGCAGTCATTGTAATGGGGCCTACCAAACGGCAGTCATTGTAATGGGGCCTACCAAACGGCAGTCATTATAATGGGGCCTACCAAACGGCAGTCATTATAATGGGGCCTACCAAACGGCAGTCACTATAATGGGGCCTACCAAACGGCAGTTATTATAATAGGGCCTACCAAATGGCAGTAATAATGGGATATTGGTGTGCGTGCAAATGTGGTCAGTGGGTGTGAAATCTCTCTGTAGAAACCCTTATTTAACCAGCTCTACTTGGTACATAATTGGACGGCTGCTTCACTAATCTGTTCTAGTACAAATGTGCCTCTTATTGTCCTAACCTATATTTAACTAATCCGGTCCAGATTGTGGTTTTAACCTTTAAACCCTTATTTAGCTTTGCTCTGCAAGTCTATTCTCTCTACTATATTTATAATGTCAGTCCTATTTCCCAAAAGTCATTGACTCTACATTCAGGAAGAGCACCATTAGTAATCATGGTTCTGTGTTGTTTCAGGAAGAGCACCATAGTAATCATGGTTCTGTGTTGTTTCAGGAAGAGCACCATAGTAACCATGGTTCTGTGTTGTTTCAGGAAGAGCACCATAGTAACCATGGTTCTGTGTTGTTTCAGGAAGAGCACCATAATGCGTATGTTGTTCCGGTTTTACGAGCCCCAGAAGGGAAACATCTACATCGCTGGACAGAACATCAGGGACGTTGGACTGGACAGCCTGCGACGGGCTGTAGGAGTGGTACCACAGGTAAAACTGCCTTGATTTGATGAACTTACTGATCCTTTATTAAGTTGAATTGGACAACAGTAAACTCGGACAACAGTAAACTCGGACAACAGTAAACTCGGACAACAGTAAACTCGGACAACAGTAAACTCGGACAACAGTAAACTCGGACAACAGTAAACTCGGACAACAGTAAACTCGGACAACAGTAAACTCGGACAACAGTAAACTCGGACAACAGTAAACTCGGACAACAGTAAACTCGGACAACAGTAAACTCGGACAACAGTAAACTCGGACAACAGTAAACTCGGACAACAGTAAACTCGGACAACAGTAAACTCGGACAACAGTAAACTCGGACAACAGTAAACTCGGACAACAGTAAACTCGGACAACAGTAAACTCGGACAACAGTAAACTCGGACAACAGTAAACTCGGACAACAGTAAACTCGGACAACAGTAAACTCGGACAACAGTAAACTCGGACAACAGTAAACTCGGACAACAGTAAACTCGGACAACAGTAAACTCGGACAACAGTAAACTCGGACAACAGTAAACTCTCACAACAAGGGGACAGATGTTGAAAGAACAGTTTTTCTTTGTTCGATGTGTCCCCTCCCGATGTGTCCTCTCCTCAAGTTGAGCTGACGGTATTGATTGACTGTACTGTTTCCTCTTCTCGCTCGCTCTGTCGCTCTCTCTACCCCTTCCTTCCTACCCAGGATGCAGTGCTCTTCCACAACACCATCTTCTACAACCTTCAGTACGGGAACATCAACGCCACGCCAGAGGAGGTGTACCAGGTGGCACGGCTGGCAGGGATCCACGACGCCATCCTCAGGATGCCCCACGGATACGACACTCAGGTCGGCGAGAGGGGACTCAAACTGTCAGGTAGGGACGGGGGAGATGCTTGGCACGGCTGTCTTTGGACAGATAACATGGTAATAGACTGCTTGTAAAGCCATAATCATCTTTGTTTGAAATGATTTAACTTTAACCTTGATAATCTTCCAAACACCATTCCAAAAACAACGAATTACAGCCGGTGCTTTAGAGAGAACTAACTGACTGTTTGTCTAGTGTAGAGGGACCAGGAGAGGCCTCCAGTCTGGTATCTAGTGTTGTGAAGCTAGTTGTCTAGTATAGAGGGACCAGGAGAGGCCTCCAGTCTGGTATCTAGTGTTGTGAAGCTAGTTGTCTAGTGTAGAGGGACCAGGAGAGGCCTCCAGTCTGGTATCTAGTGTTGTGAAGCTAGTTGTCTAGTGTAGAGGGACCAGGAGAGGCCTCCAGTCTAGTATCTAGTGTTGATGAGGACGTGACTGAAGCTAGTTGTCTAGTATAGAGGGACCAGGACAGGCCTCCAGTCTGGTATCTAGTGTTGTGAAGCTAGTTGTCTAGTATAGAGGGACCAGGACAGGCCTCCAGTCTGGTATCTAGTGTTGTGAAGCTAGTTGTCTAGTATAGAGGGACCAGGAGAGGCCTCCAGTCTGGTATCTAGTGTTGTGAAGCTAGTTGTCTAGTATAGAGGGACCAGGACAGGCCTCCAGTCTGGTATCTAGTGTTGTGAAGCTAGTTGTCTAGTATAGAGGGACCAGGAGAGGCCTCCAGTCTGGTATCTAGTGTTGTGAAGCTAGTTGTCTAGTGTAGAGGGACCAGGAGAGGCCTCCAGTCTGGTATCTAGTGTTGTGAAGCTAGTTGTCTAGTGTAGAGGGACCAGGAGAGGCCTCCAGTCTGGTATCTAGTGTTGATGAGGATGTGACTGAAGCTAGTGTTAACATGAGTTCATCAGAGTCCAAGGCTCTGTGGCTCCTAACAGCCAGGCTGTTCTACTGGGCTCTTCTCTTACTGTTACTACTGGGGCTTTCTATATCTACCAGTCTGACTGGTGTAGTTACTACTGGGGCTTTCTATATCTACCAGTCTGACTGGTGTAGTTACTACTGGGGCTTTCTATATCTACCAGTCTGACTGGTGTAGTTACTACTGGGGCTTTCTATATCTACCAGTCTGACTGGTGTAGTTACTACTGGGGCTTTCTATATCTACCAGTCTGACTGGTGTAATTACTACTGTGGCTTTTTATCTCTACCAGTCTCACCTGGTTCTAGGTATGTGTTTGCTTTCTGTCCTGTCTGTTGCCATGTGTGTCAAGACTGCATTATTGACTTGCTGTGTGTGTGTTTCAGGTGGGGAGAAGCAGCGTGTGGCCATAGCCAGGGCCATACTGAAGAACCCTCCTATCCTGCTGTATGATGAAGCTACCTCCTCACTGGACTCTATCACTGAGGAGGTAACCCCCCCCACACACACACACAGAATCAGCTGTTGTCTCTTCTGCAGCTCAACTCTGTTTACCAATCAGCTGCGTAGATGTTAGGGGATAGAGTTCACTGCCCTGAAGTTGGAGAGAACAGGCCACATGTCCTGTTATAGTTTCACACTGAATTACGTGTACTTTTCTTTACTTCCTGTTTCTCCACAACATTCTAGAACTATTTATAATAGATGCAGTAAAGAGGTCAATGGAACTCGACCAAAACAATGGAATTGCCATGGAAACGTGTGGGGGGGGGGGTCCTGAATCTCATCATTTACCCCCAGCAAAATTAGGCTATTGTTTATGTTGAAGTCAAAATCGGAGTATAATGCTTGTATGGATGTCAACCCCAACACATGTTCAGCCGTTGTTACCCATCTGACGACCACCACCGATTTCTGTATGCTAGCTATGCTAACCAGCTTATACGAATGGGAGTTAGCATTTAGCAGTCACTTCTTCTAAACCTGAAAAGTGACAACTTCTACATGTTATGCAGCGGAAACAGCCAAATATATCACAGATTTGTCTTTATTTTTACTATTTTCTACACTGTGGAATTATAGTGAAGACGTCAAAACTATGAAATAAAACATATGGAATCATGTAGTAACCAGAAAAAGTGTTAAACAAATCAAAATATATTTTATATTTGAGTTTCTTCAAAAAGCCTCCCTTCACCTTGATGACTGCCAAGAGTGTGCAAAGCTTTCTCTCAACCAGCTTCACCTGGAATGCTTTTCCAAACGTCTTGTAGGATATCCCACATATGCTGAGCACTTGTTGGCTGCTTTTCCTTCACTCTGCGTTCCAACTCAAGTGTGTATATATATTACTGTATTCTATACTGTTAAGTTCTAATTTTTCAGAGTAAAGAACTCACTGACACAAGAGAAGCTTAACCAAGTTTCATTCTTCCCAAAGGGTCATTACGGCTGTAATTCAGAACAAAGACATGGCTTCCCCCATGGTGGGGGGAAGTGGGTGGAGTCTCCACTGTGGGTGGAGTGTCCTCCTTATCTCTAAACGTTGTATCATTCTTGCTAAGCAGGGAACTAAGTGATATAAGCCTTCAACGGTTTCTTCCCTTATCAGTCCCTTTTCAATACTGTCACATGCGATTGTTTTCCCTGCACTCAGCCCCTCCCAAGCTTCATTATGCTCCCCATGTCTCATAATGCCCCCCATGTCTCATAATGCCCCCCATGTCTCATAATGCCCCCCATGTCTCATAATGCCCCCCATGTCTCATAATGCCCCCATGTCTCATAATGCCCCCCATGTCTCATAATGCCCCCATGTCTCATAATGCCCCCATGTCTCATAATGCCCCCATGTCTCATAATGCCCCCATGTCTCATAACGCCCCCATGTCTCATAACGCCCCCATGTCTCATAACGCCCCCATGTCTCATAACGCCCCCCCATGTCTCATAACGCCCCCATGTCTCATAACGCCCCCATGTCTCATAACGCCCCCCATGTCTCATAACGCCCCCATGTCTCATAACGCCCCCATGTCTCATAACGCCCCCATGTCTCATAACGCCCCCCCATGTCTCATAACGCCCCCATGTCTCATAACGCCCCCATGTCTCATAACGCCCCCATGTCTCATAACGCCCCCATGTCTCATAACGCCCCCATGTCTCATAACGCCCCCCATGTCTCATAACGCCCCCCCATGTCTCATAACGCCCCCATGTCTCATAACGCCCCCCATGTCTCATAACGCCCCCATGTCTCATAACGCCCCCATGTCTCATAACGCCCCCATGTCTCATAACGCCCCCCATGTCTCATAACGCCCCCATGTCTCATAACGCCCCCCATGTCTCATGTCTCATAACGCCCCCATGTCTCATAACGCCCCCCATGTCTCATAACGCCCCCATGTCTCATAACGCCCCCATGTCTCATAACGCCCCCCATGTCTCATAACGCCCCCATGTCTCATAACGCCCCCCATGTCTCATAACGCCCCCATGTCTCATAACGCCCCCATGTCTCATAACGCCCCCATGTCTCATAACGCCCCCATGTCTCATAACGCCCCCCATGTCTCATAACGCCCCCATGTCTCATAACGCCCCCATGTCTCATAACGCCCCCATGTCTCATAACGCCCCCATGTCTCATAACGCCCCCATGTCTCATAACGCCCCCCATGTCTCATAACGCCCCCATGTCTCATTACGCCCCCCATGTCTCATAACGCCCCCCATGTCTCGCCGCCCCCATGTCTCATTACGCCCCCATGTCTCATTACGCCCCCATGTCTCATTACGCCCCCATGTCTCATTACGCCCCCATGTCTCATTACGCCCCCATGTCTCATAATGCCCCCCATGTCTCATAATGCCCCCATGTCTCATAATGCCCCCATGTCTCATAATGCCCCCATGTCTCATAATGCCCCCCATGTCTCATAATGCCCCCCCCATGTCTCATAATGCCCCCCCATGTCTCATAATGCCCCCCATGTCTCATAATGCCCACCCTCATGTCTCATTATGGCGGCCCCCACCCTCATGTCTCATTATGGCGGCCCCCACCTCATGTCTCATTATGGCGGCCCCCACCTCATGTCTCATTATGGCGGCCCCCACCTCATGTCTCATTATGGCGGCCCCCACCTCATGTCTCATTATGGCGGCCCCCACCTCATGTCTCATTATGGCGGCCCCCACCTCATGTCTCATTATGGCGGCCCCCACCTCATGTCTCATTATGGGCGGCCCCCTCGTTTCTCATTATGCCCCTCGTGTCTCATTATGGTGCCCCCCCTCCCTCGTGTCTCATTTGTAACTGATGCGCCTATACTCTGAGTATAACAATGTTCAAAGTTTACCCCAGAATCCAACAATACTATTCGGCTGCATCTTAGTCAGTTCGTGTGTCTTAATTCTTAATTAAGTCTAAGTCTTAATTAAGTCTTAATTCATTCCTACTTACATTTGTGTGTATTGGGTATATATTGTGTAATTTGTTAGATATTACTGCACTGTCTGAGCTAGAAGCACAAGCATTTCGTTACAGCCAATAACATCTGTATGTGACCAATAAAATTTGATTTTGAAATGGGTTGTGGAGGCCAGGTCATCTGATGCAGCACTCCATCACTCTCCTTCTTGGTCAAATAGCTCTTACACAGCCTGGAGGTGTACCATTTCTAATATTTCATGTTCCTCTGTTCTGGAACCTTCTAGAAATATTTCTAACACTTGATGTCCCTATGTTGTAAGCTGTTTTATAACTATTTCTAACACTTCATGGTGATTCTGTGTACTTCTTCTAGAACATTCTTAATTCCATGAAGGGTCTGGTCCAGAACCGGACGTCGGTGTTCATCGCTCACAGACTGTCCACCATCGTAGACGCAGACGAGATCATCGTACTCAACAAGGTAAGAAGACCTTCTCATAGTGATACGCCCAGAGAGGGAGCTTAAAGACGTCCTCCAGCGATCTTCTACTTAAAAAAAAAAAAAATACAAAATTACTCTTCCTGTTGAAAAGCGATATCAATTTAATGGCCAGACAGGAAGGAGCACCACATACTGTTTAATACCAAAATTACTCTTTACAAAATTACAAAATTACTCTTCCTGTTGAAAAGCGATATCAATTTAATGGCCACACAGGAAGGAGCACCACATACTGTTTAATACCATGTATAAATACAGTAAAGTACACACGCTGAAGGGTAAAACAATTATTATTATTATTTTTTTGATAAACAACTTTATGGAGTAGTACTTTCCTGTAGTTCCCATACTTGGGATATCATTTATCGACAGGAAAAGTAAAGAAATCACTGGAGGACGTTTAAGGATTTTGGCTAGTAAACCACGATAATCTTCTACCTCGAATATCATTCAGGTCCCAAATCTGGGCCTTTGCCAACATTTCCCTGTCTTGGTGCAACCTGCAACACACACACACACACACACCAGAACAACCTACACACACACACACACCAGAACAACCTGCACACACACAGGAAGGAGCACCACATACTGTTTAATGGCCAGACACACAGGAAGGAGCACCACATACTGTTTAATGGCCAGAGACACAGGAAGGAGCACCACATACTGTTTAATGGCCAGAGACACAGGAAGGAGCACCACATACTGTTTAATGGCCAGACACACAGGAAGGAGCACCACATACTGTTTAATGGCCAGACACACAGGAAGGAGCACCACATACTGTTTAATGGCCAGACACACAGGAAGGAGCACCACATACTGTTTAATGGCCAGACACACAGGAAGGAGCACCACATACTGTTTAATGGCCAGACACACAGGAAGGAGCACCACATACTGTTTAATGGCCAGACACACAGGAAGGAGCACCACATACTGTTTAATGGCCAGACACACAGGAAGGAGCACCACATACTGTTTAATGGCCAGAGACACAGGAAGGAGCACCACATACTGTTTAATGGCCAGACACACAGGAAGGAGCACCACATACTGTTTAATGGCCAGAGACACAGGAAGGAGCACCACATACTGTTTAATGGCCAGAGACACAGGAAGGAGCACCACATACTGTTTAATGGCCAGAGACACAGGAAGGAGCACCACATACTGTTTAATGGCCAGACACACAGGAAGGAGCACCACATACTGTTTAATGGCCAGACACACAGGAAGGAGCACCACATACTGTTTAATGGCCAGAGACACAGGAAGGAGCACCACATACTGTTTAATGGCCAGACACACAGGAAGGAGCACCACATACTGTTTAATGGCCAGACACACAGGAAGGAGCACCACATACTGTTTAATGGCCAGACACACAGGAAGGAGCACCACATACTGTTTAATGGCCAGAGACACAGGAAGGAGCACCACATACACTTTTCCCAAAAGGATCTTAAGAGGATCTTAAGGCTGTGTTCATCTTAAGAACCTTCGTAGGACCGTGGTTAAAACCATCGTTAGTGAAGTTGCTCTTGAAAACACTCGTTATTTACCGATTTGCCTCAGACCACTAGAACAGCTAAGTGTGTCGTTAGATGATTTATTTTTTGCCCTTTCGAGTCGCTATTTTGCTAATTGTAGACTAGTTTCTGTCATTTTTGCCTCAATATATTTCATGTGTAACATGTGGACCAATGATTTAGTGCGTACTTATAGGATAGGCCAAGCATTACAATAAGCTGCCTCAATATTACTTATAGGAGAGGCTGGGGACTGGAAAGGGGGAGAGGACTGAGGCTTGGTTTGCTTGTCGTGTGGTGAGTCGTAGCGCTCTGTAAGTCGTTGATGTTTCCTGTGTTCCTACGGGAGCAGAGGCAGTCAGATGGAGAGATCAGAAGGTCGTTGTCGCGAGGAGGAGGTCTGTTTTGCCGCATCGCCGTGGTCTCGGCTCATTAAGTCACTGAGTTAGAAACAGTCTCTGTAGAAACAGTTACGAGGAGAGGGAGAGTTGACGCTGTTCTTCACTCTAGACTTGATATAAACATTCATTCTGTATGTCTCCCATTCAATACTTAATTCTGTGTCAAAGTCCTTTTTACATGGGACTTTAGTCTGACTAGATTTTATAATAGTTTAATCCCCTCTGTCTCCCCTCCTCCACCAGGGTAAGATAGCAGAGCGAGGGGACCACCACTCTCTCCTGGCTACTCCAGGCTCTCTGTATGCTGACCTGTGGAACACTCAGAACAGTAAGATACTGAACATTAAGAACAGCCCGGTGGAACTGCAGCCAGAGAGACTCAGCCAGAAGGAGGAGGAGAGGAAGAAACTACAGGAGGAGATCATGAACAGTGTCAAGGGCTGTGGGAACTGCTCCTGTTGAGGAGAGACCAGGAGGTGCCACCTCCCTCAATACCTGTCCTCCCTTCCTCCTCCGTCCACTGACAACCTGCGCTCAGTACTTTATGTTACACCGCTCTCCATCTCACCCCTGCCACGCCAAGCCCCTCCCCCAGCTCCTCCCGGGAAGGCGATTGGTGCCCGAAGAGGAGACTTGAGGAGCAAGGCTGTCTGCCATTGGCTAATGTCTGCAGAGAGTCAATGTTCGTCTGCCAATCCTCTCCTCAAACCAAGCATAAGAGACCTTGTATAGGATGATGACATCGTGCTGTATAGGATGATGACATCGTGCTGTATAGGATGATGACATCGTGCTGTATAGGATGATGACATCGTGCTGTATAGGATGATGACATCGTGCTGTATAGGATGATGACATCGTGCTGTATAGGATGATGACATCGTGCTGTATAGGATGATGACATCGTGCTGTATAGGATGATGACATCGTGCTGTATAGGATGATGACATCGTGCTGTATAGGATGATGACATCGTGCTGTATAGGATGATGACATCGTGCTGTATAGGATGATGACATCGTGCTGTATAGGATGATGACATCGTGCTGTATAGGATGATGACATCATGTAAGAACATTACTGATCAACATGAGGAGTCCGTTTCATTCTGAAAATTTGTACTAAATGCCACCCTACGCCCTATAGGCCCTGGTCTGAAGTAGTGCACTATATAGGGAAAAGGGTGCCTTTTGGGATGAAACCGGAGGTATTTGGATTAGGTATTTCTGACCGCGTTCTCCTGTAGGAAGATGGATGCCTTGATGTTGATTTGAATACATTTTTAACTAGTTCTTCCATATGGTTGGGAAGTGTAGGTAGGTGTTTTTATATTAAGGATTTGTATATATCTCTATATCAGGGTTAAAAAGCTTCTGACTCAAACTAGACACACATTGTCCAGGTATATCTATCGCTATAAAAATGACCTTTACTTGGTGGGTGGTTCAATCTTTTAGAAGGTTTCACCAAGAACAGGAAATGCACACGCCTAGCTAAAGATAATTTATTACAAATAATTAATATTAGACTTCATCATTAATAGTTTTATTGAGTAGAGATCTTTATCAGAGAACATGACTTGTCAGGAATGTATGTTGAAGACTGGCTGGCTATAGTTTTGTTTTTGACTGAAGAGTCCTATCTGTTTTAATGGAGGGGTATATTGGTACGCGTGTTGTTAGGCCAATAGCCAATACAATCACTTTTAACACCGGCTTCCAGGGCAATATCTCTTTTATTCAACGGGTTACCAACCTATTGAAATAATGATTGACATATTTTCATTCAAAACGTTATTTCGATGAATTCATTCATACTTTTTCAAACTTCTATAAGATAAAGTCCCGACACATATCTCGGGTTGCTACCCCAAGCGGACTGGTCGTTCGTTCTATTGGTTCTTATTCCTTGCTAGCTAGCCAACTATGGCTAACTTACTGTCACGTCAAACAGAGCAGACAGAATAACAATTGTAGCTGCATTTGTTTAAGCTGTTTTCTAGTGACATTTAGTTGGATACATCAATAACAATGAGCTAATGAGGTGGGATTTCACCTGGCATAGAAAATGTGGTCTCAACAACACAGCTTACACAATCACTTGAAAATGTCGGACAGACAAAGTTGTATACAAATGTCCACTGTTAAACTACATTTTAGTCTAAAAGAAATGAGAATGTCGAGATGATTTTTATAGTGGAGATCAAGTATATAAATTGCCTGGCTGGGCTGATGAGACAGTGGATTGTACAGTCAGATGGAACAGAGTAAATGGGCATTTCAACGTCATAGATTTCGTCGGTGGTAACTTCTGGAATAAACACCAGCTGGAATCTGGTTTTAAATTAGGATTAGACCCACCCGTTGTATAGTACTACATTGATCACAGCCTTTGAGTTTTGAATAAAGCTAGTCTGAAGAAGCTGAGGACATTATATTCACAATTAATTTCTATCTTTTACTTAAATGCACACTTATGGTATCTTTTGGATTGTTTAACAACTATGTTCTAGATTAAAGATTGTCTGACAATGGTCTGATATTCACATGGGTTAGGTATTGTATTGCCTTGTTATTTGAGGGGAGCTTTTTGGTCAGATCAGTGCCCATGTTGCATGATGTCGTCATGTACAGTTTGTTAGAACAGAATACCAGTTGGGCTTGTTGTACAGCAGTAATGTGTATAATTCTATTAAAGCACTGGAGAAAGACAAAGAGCAGTGACGTTCTTGTGCCTAGAGTATATTGTTCCTATGATCTGTCAGTCAATAAAGGGGATGTCTTTCTTAATGTTGTGTGTGACTGATCATTCAAGACATTTTGGGTCCATGTAGGATTTCTCTTGAAAGAAACAGCTGTTATTTTAATCTGGTGACATCATGCCCCCAACATTCTGTCCCTGAATGAACTCTTAACTGTGAGGTGAAAGGTCAGGCTGAGTTTTGTAACTCGCACAAACCCTAACCCTCCCCTGTCACCTGCTGAGTGATAATTGGGGGATCTAGCTAATCACCGTACAGAGCAGGGATATTCAACTCTGACAACGTGGTCCGGAGCCTGCTGCTGCTGGTTTTCTACCTGATCATTATTTGCACCCACCTGGTGTCCCTGGTCTAAATCAGGCCCTGATCAGAGAGGAATCAACTACCTGGTGTCCCAGGTCTAAATCAGGCCCTGATCAGAGAGGAATCACCTACCTGGTGTCCCAGGTCTAACTCAGTCCCTGATCAGAGGGGAATCACCCACCTGGTGTCCCAGGTCTAAATCAGGCCCTGATTAGAAGGGTACAATTTTTAAAAAACAGTGGAACTGGTTTGGAGGTCAAGAGTTTAAGTTTGAGGGGTCTTTCTATTGATAACACCAGCCATCCTGCATGGTTCCTCCTCCCTGCCAGTCAAGTTTACTTAGTGATGCTCAATCCTTCCAATGTGCCTGATTTGATCCTAGCTCTGTTTGTTAAATGTTCGTCCCCATAGTCTCCACGTTTTATAGTTCATAGTCTCCACGTTTTATAGTTCATAGTCTCCACGTTTTATAGTTCATAGTCTCCTCAGTTTATATTCTCCTCAGTGTATAGTTAATAGTCTCCACAGTGTATAGTTAATAGACAGATCTAGCTGGTCTGTCATAATACAATGGAGACAGTAGATCTAGCTGATCTGTCATAATATAATACAGACAGTAGATCTAGTTGGTCTGCTTTAATATAATTGAGACAGTAGATCTAGCTGGTCTGTCATAAAATAATTGCGAAAGTAGATCTAGCTGGTCTGTCATAATTTAATTGAGACATTAGATCTAGCTGGTCTGCCATAATATAATTGAGACAGTAGATCTAGCTGGTCTGTCATAGTGTAATAGAGACAGTAGATCTAGCTGGTGTGCCATAATATAATTGAGACAGTAGATCCAGCTGCTCTGTCATAGTGTAATAGATACAGTAGATCTAGCTGGTGTACCATAATATAATTGAGACAGTAGTTCTAGCTGCTCTGTCATAATATAAAGAATGCAGTAGATCTAGCTGGTCTGTCATAATATAATTGAGACAGTGATCTAGCTGGTCTGTCATGATATAATAGAGACAGTAGATCTAGCTTGTGTGCGATAATATAATTGAGAGAGTAGCTCTAGCTGGTCTGTCATAATATAAGAGTCAGTAGATCTAGCTGGTCTGTCAGAATTTAATTGAGACAGTAGATCTAGCTGGTCTGTCATAATATAATTGAGAGAGTAGATCTAGCTGGTTTGTCATAAAATAATTGAGAAAGTAGATCTAGCTGGTCTGCCATAATATAATTGAGAAAGTAGATCTAGCTGGTCTGTCATAATATGATTGAGACAGTAGATCTAGCTGGTGTGCGATAATATAATTGAGAAAGTAGATCTTGCATGTCTATCATAATATATTAGAGACTGTAGATGTAGCTGGTCTGTCATAATATAACTGAAAAAGTAGATCTAGCTGGTCTGCCATAATATAATTGAGACAGTAGTTCTAGCTGGTTTGTCATACTATAATAGAGACAGTAGATCTAGCTGGTCTGTCATAATTTAATAGAGACAGTACGTCTAGCTGGTCTGCCATAATATAATTGAGACAGTAGTTCTAAATGGTTTGTCATAATATACGAGGCAGTAGATCTAGCTGGTCTGTCATAATATTAATGAGAAAGTAGACATAGCAGGTCTATCATAACATATTAGAGACTGCAGATGTAACTGGTCTGTCATAATATAGTAGAGACAGACAGTATATCTAGCTGGTCTTTCGTAATATAATTGAGAGAATAGATCTAGCTGGTCTGCGATAATATAATTGAGACAGTAGATTGATCTGGTCTGTCATAATATAATTGAGACAGTAGTTCTAGCTGGTCTGTCAAAATATAAAAGAGGGAGTAGATCTAGCTGGTCTGTCATCATATAATAGAGACAGTAGATCTAGCTGGTCTGTCATAATATAATTGAGAAAGTAGATCTTGCAGGTCTATCATAATATATTAGAGACTGTAGATGTAGCTGGTCTGTCATAATATAATAGAGACTGTAGATCTAGCTGGTCTGTCATAATATAATAGAGACAGTAGATCTAGCTGGTGTGCCATAATATAATTGAGACAGTAGATCCAGCTGCTCTGTCATAGTGTAATAGATACAGTAGATCTAGCTGGTGTACCATAATATAATTGAGACAGTAGTTCTAGCTGTTCTGTCATAATATAAAGAATGCAGTAGATCTAGCTGGTCTGTCATAATATAATTGAGACAGTAGATCTAGCTGGTCTGTCATGATATAAAAGAGTCAGTAGATCTAGCTGGTCTGTCATCATATAATAGAGACAGTAGATCTAGCTTGTGCGATAATATAATTGAGAGAGTAGTTCTAGCTGGTCTGTCATAATATAAGAGTCAGTAGATCTAGCTGGTCTGTCAGAATTTAATTGAGACATTAGATCCAGCTGGTCTGCCATAATATAATTGAGAGAGTAGATCTAGCTGGTCTGTCATAAAATTATTGAGAAAGTAGATCTAGCTGGTCTGTCATAATTTAATTGAGACATTAGATCTAGCTGGTCAGCCATAATATAATTGAGACAGTAGATCTAGCTGGTGTGCCATAATATAATTGAGACAGTAGATCTAGCTGGTCTATCATAATATATTAGAGACTGTAGATGTAGTATATTTGTGATAATATAATAGAGACAGTAGTTCTAGCTGGTCTGTCATAATATAATTGAGACAGTAGATCTAGCTGCTCTGCCATAATTTAATTGAGACAGTAGATCTAGCTGGTCTGCCATAATATAATTGAGACAGTAGATCTAGCTGGTCTGTCATAATATTAATGAGAAAGTAGACATAGCAGGTCTATCATAACATATTAGAGACTGCAGATGTAACTGGGCTGTCATAATATAGTAGAGACAGACAGTATATGTAGCTGGTCTTTCGTAATATAATTGAGAGAGTAGATCTAGCTGGTCTGCGATAATATAATTGAGACAGTAGATTGATCTGGTCTGTCATAATATAATTGAGACAGTAGTTCTAGCTGGTCTGTCAAAATATAAAAGAGGGAGTAGATCTAGCTGGTCTGTCATCATATAATAGAGACAGTAGATCTAGCTGGTGTGCGATAATATAATTGAGAAAGTAGATCTTGCAGGTCTATCATAATATATTAGAGACTGTAGATGTAGCTGGTCTGTCATAATATATTAGAGACTGTAGATGTAGCTGGTCTGTCATAATATAGTAGAGTCAGTAGATGTAGCATATCTGTGATAATATAATAGAGACAGTAGTTCTAGCTGGTCCTTCATAATATAATTGAGACAGTAGATCTAGCTGCTCTGCCATAATTTAATTGAGACAGTAGATCTAGCTGGTCTGTCATAGTATATTAGAGACAGTAGATCTAGCTGGTCTGTCATAATATAATAGAGACAGTAGATCTAGCTGGTCTGTCATAATATAATAGAGACAGTAGATCTAGCTGGTGTGCCATAATATAATTGAGACAGTAGATCCAGCTGCTCTGTCATAGTGTAATAGATACAGTAGATCTAGCTGGTGTACCATAATATAATTGAGACAGTAGTTCTAGCTGTTCTGTCATAATATAAAGAATGCAGTAGATCTAGCTGGTCTGTCATAATATAATTGAGACAGTAGATCTAGCTGGTCTGTCATGATATAAAAGAGTCCGTAGATCTAGCTGGTCTGTCATCATATAATAGAGACAGTAGATCTAGCTTGTGCGATAATATAATTGAGAGAGTAGTTCTAGCTGGTCTGTCATAATATAAGAGTCAGTAGATCTAGCTGGTCTGTCAGAATTTAATTGAGACATTAGATCTAGCTGGTCAGCCATAATATAATTGAGACAGTAGATGTAGCTTGTCTGTCATAATATAAAATAGGCAGAAGATCTAGCTGCTCTGTCATAATATGATTGAGACATTAGATCTAGCTGGTCTATCATAATACTATAGAGAAGGTAGATCTAGCTGTCTGTCATAATATATTAGAGACTGTAGATGTAGCTGGTCTGTCATAATATAGTAGAGACAGTAAATATAGCTGGTCTATCATAATATATTAGAGACTGTAGATGTAGCATATTTGTGATAATATAATAGAGACAGTAGATCTAGCTGGTCTGTCATAATATAAAAGAAGCAGAAGATCTAGCTGGTCTGTCATAATATAATTGAGACAGTAGATCTAGCTGGTGTGCCATAATATAATTGAGACAGTAGATCCAGCTTCTCTGTCATAGTGTAATAGAAACAGTAGATCTAGCTGGTGTACCATAATATAATTGAGACAGTAGTTCTAGCTGTTCTGTCATAATATAAAGAATGCAGTAGATCTAGCTGGTCTGTCATAATATAATTGAGACAGTAGATCTAGCTGGTCTGTCATCATATAATAGAGACAGTAGATCTAGCTTGTGCGATAATATAATTGAGAGAGTAGTTCTAGCTGGTCTGTCATAATATAAGAGTCAGTAGATCTAGCTGGTCTGTCAGAATTTAATTGAGACATTAGATCCAGCTGGTCTGCCATAATATAATTGAGAGAGTAGATCTAGCTGGTCTGTCATAAAATAATTGAGAAAGTAGATCTAGCTGGTCTGTCATCATATAATAGAGACAGTAGATCTAGCTGGTCTGCCATAATATAATTGTGACAGTAGATCTAGCTGGTGTGCCATAATATAATTGAGACAGTAGATCTATCTGGTCTATCATAATATATTAGAGACTGTAGATGTAGCATATTTGTGATAATATAATAGAGACAGTAGTTCTAGCTGGTCCTTCATAATATAATTGAGACAGTAGATCTAGCTGCTCTGCCATAATTTAATTGAGACAGTAGATGTAGCTGGTCTGTCATAATATAATTGAGACAGTAGATCTAGCTGGTCTGTCATAATATAATAGAGACAGTAGATCTAGCTGGTCTGTCATAATTTAATAGAGACAGTAGATCTAGCTGGTCTGTCATAATATAATTGAGACAGTAGATCTAGCTGGTCTGTCCATAATATAATTGAGACAGTAGTTCTAGCTGTTCTGTCATAATATAAAGAATGCAGTAGATCTAGCTGGTCTGTCATAATATAATTGAGACAGTAGATCTAGCTGGTCTGTCATGATATAAAAGAGTCAGTAGATCTAGCTGGTCTGTCATCATATAATAGAGACAGTAGATCTAGCTGGTCTGTCATAATATAATTGAGACAGTAGTTCTAGCTGGTCTGTCATAATATAAGAGACAGTAGATCTAGCTGGTCTGTCAGAATTTAATTGAGACAGTAGATCCAGCTGGTCTGTCATAATATAATTGAGACAGTAGATCTAGCTGGTCTGTCATAAAATAATTGAGAAAGTAGATCTAGCTGGTCTGTCATAATATTAATTGAGACATTAGATCTAGCTGGTCTGCCATAATATAATTGAGACAGTAGATCTATCTGGTCTATCATAATATATTAGAGACTGTAGATGTAGCTATTTGTGATAATATAATAGAGACAGTAGTTCTAGCTGGTCTTCATAATATAATTGAGACAGTAGATCTAGCTGCTCTGCCATAATTTAATTGAGACAGTAGATCTAGCTGGTCTGCCATAATATAATTGAGACAGTAGATCTAGCTGGTCTGTCATAGTATAATAGAGACAGTAGATCTAGCTGGTCTGTCATAATTTAATAGAGACAGTAGATCTAGCTGGTCTGCCATAATATAATTGAGAGAGTAGATCTAGCTGGTCTTTCATAAAATAATTGAGAAAGTAGATCTAGCTGGTCTGTCATAATTTAATTGAGACATTAGATCTAGCTGGTCAGCCATAATATAATAGAGACAGTAGTTCTAGCTGGTCTTTCATAATATAATTGAGACAGTAGATCTAGCTGGTCTGTCATGATATAAAAGAGTCAGTAGATCTAGCTTGTGCGATAATATAATTGAGAGAGTAGTTCTAGCTGGTCTGTCATAATATAAGAGTCAGTAGATCTAGCTGGTCTGTCAGAATTTAATTGAGACATTAGATCCAGCTGGTCTGTCATAATATAATTGAGGCAGTAGATCTAGCTGGTCTGTCATAATATAAATGAGACAGTAGATCTGGCAGGTCTATCATAGTATATTAGAGACTGTAGATCTAGCTGGTTTGTCATAATATAGTAGAGACAGTAAATCTAGCTGGTCTTTCGTAACATTATTGAGAGAGTAGATCTAGCTGGTCTGTCATAATAAAATTGAGACAGTAGATCTAGCTGGTCTGCCATAATATAATTGAGACAGTAGTTCTAGCTGGTCTGTCATAATATAATAGAGACAGTAGATTTAGCTGGTCTGTCATAATATAATAGAGACAGTAGATCTAGCTGGTCTGTCATAATATAATTGAGACAGTAGATCTAGCTGGTCTGCCATAATATAATTGAGACAGTAGATCTATCTGGTCTATCATAATATATTAGAGACTGTAGATGTAGCTATTTGTGATAATATAATAGAGACAGTAGTTCTAGCTGGTCCTTCATAATATAATTGAGACAGTAGATCTAGCTGCTCTGTCATAATTTAATTGAGACAGTAGATCTAGCTGGTCTGCCATAATATAATTGAGACAGTAGATCTAGCTGGTCTGTCATAGTATAATAGAGACAGTAGATCTAGCTGGTCTGTCATAATTTAATAGAGACAGTAGATCTAGCTGGTCTGCCATAATATAATTGAGACAGTAGATCTAGCTGGTCTGTCATAATATAATTGAGACAGTAGTTCTAGCTGTTCTGTCATAATATAAAGAATGCAGTAGATCTAGCTGGTCTGTCATAATATAATAGAGACAGTAGATCTAGCTGGTCTGTCATGATATAAAAGAGACAGTAGATCTAGCTGGTCTGTCATAATATAATAGAGACAGTAGATCTAGCTGGTCTGTCATAATATAATTGAGAGACAGTAGTTCTAGCTGGTCTGTCATAATATAAAGAGACAGTAGATCTAGCTGGTCTGTCATAATATAATTGAGACATTAGATCTAGCTGGTCTGTCATAATATAATTGAGAGACAGTAGATCTAGCTGGTCTGTCATAAAATAATAGAGAAAGTAGATCTAGCTGGTCTGTCATAATATAATTGAGACAGTAGATCTAGCTGGTCTGCCATAATATAATTGAGACAGTAGATCTATCTGGTCTGTCATAATATATTAGAGACAGTAGATCTAGCTGGTCTGTCATAATATAATAGAGACAGTAGTTCTAGCTGGTCTTCATAATATAATAGAGACAGTAGATCTAGCTGGTCTGTCATAATATAATAGAGACAGTAGATCTAGCTGGTCTGTCATAATATAATAGAGACAGTAGATCTAGCTGGTCTGTCATAATATAATAGAGACAGTAGATCTAGCTGGTCTGTCATAATTTAATAGAGACAGTAGATCTAGCTGGTCTGTCATAATATAATTGAGACAGTAGATCTAGCTGGTCTGTCATGATATAAAGAGACAGTAGATCTAGCTGGTCTGTCATAATATAATAGAGACAGTAGATCTAGCTGGTCTGTCATAATATAATAGAGACAGTAGTTCTAGCTGGTCTGTCATAATATAAGAGACAGTAGATCTAGCTGGTCTGTCATAATATAATTGAGACAGTAGATCTAGCTGGTCTGTCATAATATAATAGAGAGTAGATCTAGCTGGTCTGTCATAATATAATAGAGACAGTAGATCTAGCTGGTCTGTCATAATATAATTGAGACAGTAGATCTAGCTGCTCTGTCATATTATAAAAGAGACAGTAGATCTAGCTGGTCTGTCATAATATAATAGAGACAGTAGATCTAGCTGGTCTGTCATAATATAATAGAGACAGTAGATCTAGCTGGTCTGTCATAATATAATAGAGACAGTAGATCTAGCTGGTCTGTCATAAAATAATTGAGACAGTAGATCTAGCTGGTCTGTCATAATATAATTGAGACAGTAGATCTAGCTGGTCTGTCATAATATAAAATAGGCAGAAGATCTAGCTGGTCTGTCATAATATGATTGAGACAGTAGATCTAGCTGGTCTGTCATAATACTAATAGAGAAGTAGATCTAGCTGGTCTGTCATAATATATTAGAGACTGTAGATGTCTAGCTGGTCTGTCATAATATAATAGAGACAGTAAATCTAGCTGGTCTGTCATAATATATTAGAGACAGTAGATCTAGCTGGTCTGTCATAATATAAAAGAAGCAGTAGATCTAGCTGGTCTGTCATAATATAATTGAGACAGTAGATCTAGCTGGTCTGCCATAATATAATTGAGACAGTAGATCTAGCTGGTCTGTCATAATATAATAGAGACAGTAGATCTAGCTGGTTGTGTCATAATATAATAGAGACAGTAGTTTTAGCTGGTCTGTCATAATATAATAGAGACAGTAGATCTAGCTGGTCTGTCATAATTTAATTGAGACAGTAGATCTAGCTGGTCTGTCATAATATAGTATAGACAGTAGATCTAGCTGGTCTGTCATAATATAATAGAGACAGTAGATCTAGCTGGTCTGTCATAATATAATAGAGACAGTAGATCTAGCTGGTCTGTCATAATATAATAGAGACAGTAGATCTAGCTGGTCTGTCATAATATAATAGAGACAGTAGATCTAGCTGGTCTGTCATAATATAATTGAGACAGTAGATCTAGCTGGTCTGCCATAATATAATTGAGACAGTAGATCTAGCTGGTCTGTCATAATATAATAGAGACAGTAGATCTAGCTGGTCTGTCATAATATAATAGAGACAGTAGATCTAGCTGGTCTGTCATAATATAATAGAGACAGTAGATCTAGCTGGCCTGTAATACTATATTAGAGACAGTAGATCTAGCTGGTCTGTCATAATATAATAGAGACAGTAGATCTAGCTCATCTGTCATAATATATTAGAGACATTAGATCTAGCTGGTCTCTCTTAATATAATAGAGACAGTAGATCTAGCTGGCCTGTAATAATATAATAGAGAGATTCGATCTAGCTGGTCTCTCTTAATATAATTGAGACAGTAGATCTAGCTGGCCTGTAATAATATATTAGAGACAGTAGATCTAGCTCGTCTGTCATAATATAATATAGACAGTAGATCTAGCTGGTCTGTCATAATATAATAGAGACAGTAGATCTAGCTGGTCTGTCATAATATAATAGAGACAGTAGATCTAGCTGGTCTGTCATAATATAATAGAGACAGTAGATCTAGCTGGTCTGTCATAATATAATAGAGACAGTAGATCTAGCTGGTCTGTCATAATATAATAGAGACAGTAGATCTAGCTGGTCTGTCATAATATAATAGAGACAGTATATCTAGCTGGTCTGTCATAATATAATAGAGCCAGTAGATCTAGCTGTTCTGTCATAATATAATAGAGACAGTAGATCTAGCTGGTCTGTCATAATATAATTGAGACATTAGATCTAGCTGGTCTGTCATGATATAAAAGGGGCAGTAGATCTAGCTGGTCTGTCATAATATAATAGAGACAGTAGATCTAGCTGGTCTGTCATAATATAATAGAGACAGTAGATCTAGATAGTCTGTCTTAGTATAATAGAGACAGTAGATCTAGCTGGTCTGTCATAATATAATTGAGACAGTAGATCTAGCTGGTCTGTCATAATAAAATTGGGACAGTAGATCTAGCTGGTCTGTCATAAAATAATAGAGAAAGTAGATCTAGCTGGTCTGTCATAATATAATTGAGACATTAGATCTAGCTGGTCTGCCATAATATAATTGAGACAGTAGATCTATCTGGTCTGTCATAATATATTAGAGACTGTAGATGTAGCTGGTTGTCATAATATAATAGAGACAGTAGTTCTAGCTGGTCTGTCATAATATAATTGAGACAGTAGATCTAGCTGGTCTGTCATAATATAATTGAGACAGTAGATGTAGCTGGTCTGTCATAATATAATAGAGACAGTAGATCTAGCTGGTCTGTCATAATATAATAGAGACAGTAGATCTAGCTGGTCTGTCATAATGTAAATGAGACAGTAGATCTAGCTGGTCTGTCATAATATAATAGAGACAGTAGATCTAGCTGGTCTTTCATAAAATAATTGAGACAGTAGATCTAGCTGGTCTGTCATAATATAATTGAGACAGTAGATCTAGCTGGTCTGTCATAATATAATAGAGACAGTAGATCTAGCTGGTCTGTCATAATATAATAGAGACAGTAGATCTAGCTGGTCTGTCATAATATAATAGAGACAGTAGATCTAGCTGGTCTGTCATAATATAATTGAGACATTAGATCTAGCTGGTCTGCCATAATATAATTGAGACAGTAGTTCTAGCTGGTCTGTCATAATATAAAAGAGGCAGTAGATCTAGCTGGTCTGTCATAACATTAATGAGAAAGTAGACCTAGCTGGTCTGTCATAATACAGTAGAGACAGTAGATTTAGCTGGTCTGTCATAATATAATAGAGACAGTAGATCTAGCTGGTCTGTCATAATATAATTGAGAGACAGTAGATCTAGCTGGTCTGTCATAATATAATAGAGACAGTAGATCTAGCTGGTCTGTCATAATATAATAGAGACAGTAGATCTAGCTGGTATGTCATAATATAATAGAGACAGTAGAACTAGCTGGTCTGTCATAATATAATTGAGACAGTAGATCTAGCTGGTCTGTCATTATATAATAGAGACAGTAGATCTAACTGGTCTGTCATCATATAATAGAGACAGTAGATCTAGCTGGTCTGTCATAATATAATTGAAACAGTAGATCTATCTGGTCTGTCATAATATAATTGAGACTATAGATCTAGCTGGTCTGTCATAATATAATAAAGACAATAGATCTAGCTGGTCTGTCATAATATAATAGAGACAATAGATCTAGCTGGTCTGTCATAATGTAATTGAGACAGTAGATCTAGCTGGTCTGTCATAATATAATAGAGACAGTAGATCTAGCTGGTCTGTCATAATATAATAGAGACAGTAGATCTAGCTGGTCTGTCATAATATAATAGAGACAGTAGATCTAGCTGGTCTGTCATAATATAATAGAGACAGTAGATCTAGCTGGTCTGTCATAATATAATTGAGACAGTAGTTCTAGCTGGTCTGTCATAATATAAAGAGATGCAGTAGATCTAGCTGGTCTGTCATAATATAATTGAGACAGTAGATCTAGCTGGTCTGTCATAATATAAAAGAGACAGTAGATCTAGCTGGTCTGTCATCATATAATAGAGACAGTAGATCTAGCTGGTCTGTCATAATATAATTGAGACAGTAGTTCTAGCTGGTCTGTCATAATTTAATAGAGACAGTAGATCTAGCTGGTCTGTCATAATTTAATTGAGACAGTAGATCTAGCTGGTCTGTCATAATATAATAGAGACAGTAGATCTAGCTGGTCTGTCATAAAATAATAGAGAAAGTAGATCTAGCTGGTCTATCATAATATAATAGAGACAGTAGATCTAGCTGGTCTGTCATAATATAATAGAGACAGTAGATCTAGCTGGTCTGTCATAATATATTAGAGACAGTAGATCTAGCTGGTCTGTCATAATATAATAGAGACAGTAGATCTAGCTGGTCTGTCATAATATAATTGAGACAGTAGATCTAGCTGGTCTGTCATAATATAATTGAGACAGTAGATCTAGCTGGTCTGTCATAACATAATAGAGACAGTAGATCTAGCTGGTCTGTCATAATATAATAGAGACAGTAGATCTAGCTGGTCTGTCATAATATAATAGAGACAGTAGATCTAGCTGGTCTGTCATAATATAATAGAGACAGTAGATCTAGCTGGTCTGTCATAATATAATAGAGACAGTAGATCTAGCTGGTCTGTCATAATATAATAGAGACAGTAGATCTAGCTGTCTGTCATAATATCATTGAGAGAGTAGTTCTAGCTGGTCTGTCATATTATAAGAGACAGTAGATCTAGCTGGTCTGTCATAATATAATAGAGACTGTAGATCTAGCTGTTCTTTCATAATATAATAGAGACAGTAGATCTAGCTGGTCTGTCATAAAATAATTGAGACAGTAGATGTAGCTGGTCTGCCATAAAATAATTGAGGCAGTAGATTTAGCTGGTCTGTCATAATGTAAACGAGACAGTAGATCTAGCTGGTCTGTCATAATATAATAGAGACAGTAGATCTAGCTGGTCTGTCATAATATAATAGAGACAGTAGATCTAGCTGGTCTGTCATAATATAATAGAGACAGTAGATCTAGCTGGTCTGTCATAATATAATAGAGACAGTAGATCTAGCTGGTCTGCCATACTATAATTGAGACAGTAGTTCTAGCTGGTCTGTCACAATATAAAATAGGCAGTAGATCTAGCTGTTCTGTCATAATATAATTGAGACATTAGATCAAGCTGGTCTGCCATAATATAATTGAGACAGTAGTTCTAGCTGGTCTGTTATAATATAAAAGAGGCAGTAGATCTAGCTGGTCTGTCATAACATTATTGAGAAAGTAGACCTAGCTGGTCTGTCATAATACAATAGAGACAGTAGATCTAGCTGGTCTGTCATAATATAATAGAGACAGTAGATCTAGCTGGTCTGTCATAGTATAATAGAGACAGTAGATCTAGCTGGTCTGTCATAATATAATAGAGACAGTAGATCTAGCTGGTCTGTCATAATATAATAAGAGACAGTAGATCTAGCTGGTCTGTCATAATATAATAGAGACAGTAGATCTAGCTGGTCTGTCATAATATAATAGAGACAGTAGATCTAGCTGGTCTGTCATAATATAATAGAGACAGTAGATCTAGCTGGTCTGTCATAATATAATAGAGACAGTAGATCTAGCTGGTCTGTCATAATATAATAGAGACAGTAGATCTAGCTGGTCTGTCATAATATAATAGAGACAGTAGATCTAGCTGGTCTGTCATAATATAATTGAGACAGTAGATCTAGCTGGTCTGTCATAATATAATAGAGACAGTAGATCTAGCTGGTCTGTCATAATATAATAGAGACAGTAGATCTAGCTGGTCTGTCATAATATAATAGAGACAGTAGATCTAGCTGGTCTGTCATAATATAATAGAGACAGTAGATCTAGCTGGTCTGTCATAATATAATAGAGACAGTAGATCTAGCTGGTCTGTCATAATATAATAGAGACAGTAGATCTAGCTGGTCTGTCATAATATAATAGAGACAGTAGATCTAGCTGGTCTGTCATAATATAATAGAGACAGTAGATCTAGCTGGTCTGTCATAATATAATAGAGACAGTAGATCTAGCTGGTCTGTCATAATATAATAGAGACAGTAGATCTAGCTGGTCTGTCATAATATATTAGAGACAGTAGATCTAGCTGGTCTGTCATAATATAATAGAGCCAGTAGTTCTAGCTGGTCTGTCATAATATAATAGAGACAGTAGATCTAGCTGGTCTGTCATAATATAATAGAGAAAGTAGATCTAGCTGGTCTGTCATAATATAATAGAGACAGTAGATCTAGCTGGTCTGTCATAATATAATAGAGACAATAGATCTACCTGGTCTGTCATAATATAATAGAGACAGTAGATCTAGCTGGTCTGTCATAATATAACCGAGACAGTAGATCTAGCTGGTCTGTCATAATATAATAGAGACAGTAGATCTAGCTGGTCTGTCATAATATAATAGAGACAGTAGATCTAGCTGGTCTGTCATAATATAATAGAGACAGTAGATCGAGCTGGTCTGTCATAATATAGTAGAGACTGTAGATCTAGCTCGTCTGTCATAATGTAATAGAGACAGTAGATCTAGCTGGTCTGTCATGATATAATTTAGACAGTAGATCTAGCTGGTCTGTCAAAATATAGTAGAGACTGTAGATCTAGCTGGTCTGTCATAATATAATTGAGACAGTAGAACTAGCTGGTCTGTCATAATATAATTGAGACAGTAGATCTAGCTGGTCTGTCATAAAATAATAGAGACAGTAGATCTAGCTGGTCTGTCATAATATAATAGAGACAATAAATCTAGCTGGTCTGTCATAATGTAATAGAGACAGTAGATCTAGCTGGTCTGTCATAATATAATTGAGACAGTTGATCTAGCTGGTATGTCATAATATAATAAAGACAATAGATCTAGCTAGTCTGTCATAATATAATTGAGACAGTAGATCTAGATTGTCTGTCATAATATAATAAAGACAATAGATCTAGCTGGTCTGTCATAATGTAAGAGACAGTAGATCTAGCTGGTCTGTCATAATATAATTTAGACAGTAGATCTAGCTGGTCTGTCATAATAGAATTGAGACAGTAGATCTAGCTGGTCTGTCATAATATAATAGAGACAGTAGATCTAGCTGGTCTGTCATAATATAATAGAGACAGTAGATCTAGCTGGTCTGTCATAATATAATTGAGACAGTAGATCTAGCTGGTCTGTCATAATATAATAGAGACAGTAGATCTAGCTGGTCTGTCATAATATAATAGAGACAGTAGATCTAGCTGGTCTGTCATAATATAATAGAGACAGTAGATCTAGCTGGTCTGTCATAATATAATAGAGACAGTAGATCTAGCTGGTCTGTCATAATATAATAGAGACAGTAGATCTAGCTGGTCTGTCATAATATAATAGAGACAGTAGATCTAGCTGGTCTGTCATAATATAATAGAGACAGTAGATCTAGCTGGTCTGTCATAATATAATAGAGACAGTAGATCTAGCTGGTCTGTCATCATATAATAGAGACAGTAGATCTAGCTGGTCTGTCATAATATAATAGAGACAGTAGATCTAGCTGGTCTGTCATAATATAATAGAGACAGTAGATCTAGCTGGTCTGTCATAATATAATAGAGACAGTAGATCTAGCTGGTCTGTCCATAATATAATAGAGACAGTAGATCTAGCTGGTCTGTCATAAAATAATAGAGACAGTAGATCTAGCTGGTCTGTCATAATATAATAGAGACAGTAGATCTAGCTGGTCTGTCATAATATAATAGAGACAGTAGATCTAGCTGGTCTGTCATAATATAATAGAGACAGTAGATCTAGATAGTCTGTCTTAGTATAATAGAGACAGTAGATCTAGCTGGTCTGTCATAATATAATTGAGACAGTAGTTCTAGCTGGTCTGTCATAATAAAATTGGGACAGTAGATCTAGCTGGTCTGTCAGAATTTAATACAGACAGTAGTTCTAGCTGGTCTGTCATAATAAAATAGAGACAGTATATCTAGCTGGTCTGTCATAATATAATAGAGACAGTAGATCTAGTTGGTCTGTCATAATATAATAGAGACAGTAGATCTAGCTGGTCTGTCATAATATAATTGAGACAGTAGATCTAGCTGGTCTGTCATAATATAATAGAGACAGTAGATCTAGCTGGTCTGTCATAATATAATAGAGACAGTAGTTTTAGCTGGTCTGTCATAATATAATTGAGACAGTAGATCTAGCTGGTCTGTCATATATAAAAGAGACAGTAGATCTAGCTGGTCTGTCATAATATAATAGAGACAGTAGATCTAGCTGGTCTGTCATAATATAATAGAGACAGTAGATCTAGCTGGTCTGTCATAATATAATAGAGACAGTAGATCTAGCTGGTCTGTCATAATATAATAGAGACAGTAGATCTAGCTGGTCTGTCATAATATAATAGAGACAGTAGATCTAGCTGGTCTGTCATAATATAATAGAGAAAGTAGATCTAGCTGGTCTGTCATAATATTGAGACATAGATCTAGCTGGTCTGCCATAATATAATTGAGACAGTAGATCTAGCTGGTCTGTCATAATATATTAGAGACTGTAGATGTAGCATATTCTGTGATAATATAATAGAGACAGTAGTTCTAGCTGGTCTTCATAATATAATAGAGACAGTAGATCTAGCTGGTCTGTCATAATATAATTGAGACAGTAGATCTAGCTGGTCTGCCATAATATAATAGAGACAGTAGATCTAGCTGGTCTGTCATAGTATAATAGAGACAGTAGATCTAGCTGGTCTGTCATAATATTAATAGAGACAGTAGATCTAGCTGGTCTGCCATAATATAATTGAGACAGTAGATCTAGCTGGTCTGTCATGATATAAAAGAGACAGTAGATCTAGCTGGTCTGTCATCATATAATAGAGACAGTAGATCTAGCTGGTCTGTCATAATATAATTGAGAGACAGTAGTTCTAGCTGGTCTGTCATATTATAAGAGACAGTAGATCTAGCTGGTCTGTCATAATATAATTGAGACAGTAGATCTAGCTGGTCTGCCATAATATAATAGAGACAGTAGATCTAGCTGGTCTGTCATAAAATAATAGAGAAAGTAGATCTAGCTGGTCTGCCATAATATAATTGAGACAGTAGATCTAGCTGGTCTGTCATATTATAAAAGAGGCAGTAGATCTAGCTGGTCTGTCATAATATAGTAGAGAAAGTAGATCTAGCTGGTCTGTCATAATATAATAGAGACAGTAGATCTAGCTGGTCTGTCATAATATAATAGAGACAGTAGATCTAGCTGACCTGTCATAAAATAATTGAGACCATAGATCTAGCTGGTCTGTCATAATATAATTGAGACAGTAGATCTAGCTGGTCTGTCATAATATAAAATAGGCAGAAGATCTAGCTGGTCTGTCATAATATAATTGAGACAGTAGATCTAGCTGGTCTGTCATAATATATAGAGACAGTAGATCTAGCTGTCTGTCATAATATATTAGAGACTGTAGATCTAGCTGGTCTGTCATAATATAGTAGAGACAGTAAATCTAGCTGGTCTGTCATAATATATTAGAGACTGTAGATCTAGCTGGTCTGTCATAATATAAAAGAAGCAGAAGATCTAGCTGGTCTGTCATAATATAATTGAGACAGTAGATCTAGCTGGTGTGCCATAATAAAATTGAGACAGTAGATCTATCTGGTCTATCATAATATATTAGAGACTGTAGATGTAGCATATTTGTGATAATATAATAGAGACAGTAGTTCTAGCTGGTCCTTCATAATATAATTGAGACAGTAGATCTAGCTGGTCTATCATAATATAATTGAGACAGTAGATGTAGCTGGTCTGTCATAATATAGTATAGACAGTAAATCTAGCTGGTCTGTCATAATATAGAGACAGTAAATCTAGCTGGTCTGTCATAATATAATAAAGACAGTAAATCTAGCTGGTCTGTCATCATATAATAGAGACAGTAGATCTAGCTGGTGTGCGATAATATAATTGAGAAAGTAGATCTTGCATGTTTATCATAATATATTAGAGACTGTAGATGTAGCTGGTCTTTCATAATATAGTCGAGAGAGCAGATCTAGCTGGTCTGCCATAATATAATTGAGACAGTAGATCTAGCTGGTCTGTCATAGTGTAATAGAGACAGTAGATATAGCTGGTGTGCCATAATATCATTGCGACAGTAGATCTAGCTGGTATGTCATAGTGTAATAGATACAGTAGATCTAGCTGGTCTGCCATATTATAATAGAGACAGTAGATCTAGCTGGTCTGCCATAATATAATTGAGACAGTAGTTCTAGCTGGTCTGTCATAATATAAAATAGGCAGAAGATCTAGCTGGTCTGTCATAATATAATTGAGAGTAGATCTAGCTGGTCTGTCATAATACAATAGAGACAGTAGATCTAGCTGGTCTGCTATAATATAAAAGAGTCAGTAGATCTAGCTGTTCTGTCATAATATAATAGAGACAGTAGTTCTAGCTGGTCTGCCATTATATAATAGAGACAGTAGTTCTAGCTGGTCTGCCATAATATAATTGAGACAGTAGATCTAGCTGGTCTGTCAGAATTGAATAGAGACAGTAGTTCTAGCTGGTCTTTCATAATATAATAGAGACAGTAGTTCTAGCTGGTCTGTCATAATATAATAGAAACAGTAGATCTAGCTGGTGTGCCATAATATAATAGAGACAGTAGATCGAGCTGGCCTGCCATAATATAATAGAGACAGTAGATCTAGCTGGTCTGCTATAATATAAAAGAGTCAGTAGATCTAGCTGTTCTGTCATAATATAATAGAGACAATCGATCTAGCTGGTCTGTCAGATTTTAATAGAGACAGTAGATCTAGCTGGTCTGTCATAATATAATAGAGACAGTAGTTCTAGCTGGTCTGTCATAATATAATAGAAACAGTAGATCTAGCTGGTGTGCCATAATATAATTGAGACAGTAGATCCAGCTGCTCTGTCATAGTGGAATAGAGACAGTAGATCTAGCTGGTCTGTCATAATATAATAGAGACAGTAGATCTAGCTGGTCTGTCATAATATAATAGAGACAGTAGTTCTAGCTGGTCTGCCAAAATATAATTGAGACAGTAGATCTAGCTGTTCTGCTATAATATAAAAGAGTCAGTAGCTGTTCTGTTACAATATAATAGAGACAGTAGTTCTAGCTGGTCTGCCATAATATAATTGAGACAGTAGATCTAGCTGGTCTGCTATAATATAAAAGAGTCAGTAGCTGTTCTGTTACAATATAATAGAGACAGTAGTTCTAGCTGGTCTGCCATAATATAATTGAGACAGTAGATCTAGCTGGTCTGCTATAATATAAAAGAGTCAGTAGCTGTTCTGTTACAATATAATAGAGACAGTAGATCTAGCTGGTCTGTCAGAATTGAATAGAGACAGTAGTTCTAGCTGGTCTGTCATAATATAATAGAGACAGTAGATCTAGCTGGTCTGTCATAATATACTTGATACAGTAGTTACAACTGGTCTGTCATAATATAAAACAGAAAGTAGATCTAGCTGGTCTGCCATAATATAATAGAGAGAGTAGATCTATCTGGTCTGTCATAATATAAATGAGTCAGAAGATGTAGCTGGTCTGTCATTATATAGTAGAGACAGTAAATCTAGCTGGTCTGTCAAAATAGACTAGAGACATTACATCTAGCTGGTCTGTCGAAATAAAATTGAGACAGTAGATGTAGCTGGTCTGTCAGAATGTAATAGAGACAGTAGATCTAGCTGGTCTGTCATGATATAAAAGAGTCAGTAGATCTAGCTTGTGCGATAATATAATTGAGAGAGTAGTTCTAGCTGGTCTGTCATAATATAAGAGTCAGTAGATCTAGCTGGTCTGTCAGAATTTAATTGAGACATTAGATCCAGCTGGTCTGCCATAATATAATTGTGACAGTAGATCTAGCTGGTGTGCCATAATATAATTGAGACAGTAGATCTATCTGGTCTATCATAATATATTAGAGACTGTAGATGTAGCATATTTGTGATAATATAATAGAGACAGTAGTTCTAGCTGGTCCTTCATAATATAATTGAGACAGTAGATCTAGCTGCTCTGCCATAATTTAATTGAGACAGTAGATCTAGCTGGTCTGCCATAATATAATTGAGAGAGTAGATCTAGCTGGTCTGTCATAAAATAATTGAGAAAGTAGATCTAGCTGGTCTGTCATAATTTAATTGAGACATTAGATCTAGCTGGTCAGCCATAATATAATTGAGACAGTAGATCTAGCTGGTGTGCCATAATATAATTGAGACAGTAGATCTATCTGGTCTATCATAATATATTAGAGACTGTAGATGTAGCATATTTGTGATAATATAATAGAGACAGTAGTTCTAGCTGGTCCTTCATAATATAATTGAGACAGTAGATCTAGCTGCTCTGCCATAATTTAATTGAGACAGTAGATCTAGCTGGTCTGCCATAATATAATTGAGACAGTAGATCTAGCTGGTCTGTCATAGTATAATAGAGACAGTAGATCTAGCTGGTCTGTCATAATTTAATAGAGACAGTAGATCTAGCTGGTCTGCCATAATATAATTGAGACAGTAGATCTAGCTGGTGTACCATAATATAATTGAGACAGTAGTTCTAGCTGTTCTGTCATAATATAAAGAATGCAGTAGATCTAGCTGGTCTGTCATAATATAATTGAGACAGTAGATCTAGCTGGTCTGTCATGATATAAAAGAGTCAGTAGATCTAGCTGGTCTGTCATCATATAATAGAGACAGTAGATCTAGCTTGTGCGATAATATAATTGAGAGAGTAGTTCTAGCTGGTCTGTCATAATATAAGAGTCAGTAGATCTAGCTGGTCTGTCAGAATTTAATTGAGACATTAGATCCAGCTGGTCTGCCATAATATAATTGAGAGAGTAGATCTAGCTGGTCTGTCATAAAATAATTGAGAAAGTAGATCTAGCTGGTCTGTCATAATTTAATTGAGACATTAGATCTAGCTGGTGTGCCATAATATAATTGAGACAGTAGATCTATCTGGTCTATCATAATATATTAGAGACTGTAGATGTAGCATATTTGTGATAATATAATAGAGACAGTAGTTCTAGCTGGTCCTTCATAATATAATTGAGACAGTAGATCTAGCTGCTCTGCCATAATTTAATTGAGACAGTAGATCTAGCTGGTCTGCCATAATATAATTGAGACAGTAGATCTAGCTGGTCTGTCATAGTATAATAGAGACAGTAGATCTAGCTGGTCTGTCATAATTTAATAGAGACAGTAGATCTAGCTGGTCTGCCATAATATAATTGAGACAGTAGATCTAGCTGGTCTGTCATGATATAAAAGAGTCAGTAGATCTAGCTGGTCTGTCATCATGTAATAGAGACAGTAGATCTAGCTTGTGCGATAATATCATTGAGAGAGTAGTTCTAGCTGGTCTGTCATATTATAAGAGTCAGTAGATCTAGCTGGTCTGTCAGAATTTAATTGAGACATTAGATCCAGCTGGTCTGCCATAATATAATTGAGAGAGTAGATCTAGCTGGTCTGTCATAAAATAATTGAGAAAGTAGATCTAGCTGGTCTGCCATAATATAATTGAGACAGTAGATCTAGCTGCTCTGTTATATTATAAAAGAGGCAGTAGATCTAGCTGGTCTGTCATAAATTAGTAGAGAAAGTAGATGTAGGTGGTCTGTCATAATACAATAGAGAAGGTAGATCTAGCTCGTCTGCCATAATATAATAGACACAGTAGATCTAGCTGACCTGTCATAAAATAATTGAGACCATAGATCTAGCTGGTCTGTCATAATATAATTGAGAAAGTAGATGTAGCTTGTCTGTCATAATATAAAATAGGCAGAAGATCTAGCTGCTCTGTCATAATATGATTGAGACAATAGATCTAGCTGGTCTATCATAATACTATAGAGAAGGTAGATCTAGCTGTCTGTCATAATATATTAGAGACTGTAGATGTAGCTGGTCTGTCATAATATAGTAGAGACAGTAAATATAGCTGGTCTATCATAATATATTAGAGACTGTAGATCTAGCTGGTCTGTCATAATATAAAAGAAGCAGAAGATCTAGCTGGTCTGTCATAATATAATTGAGACAGTAGATCTAGCTGGTGTGCCATAATAAAATTGAGACAGTAGATCTAGCTGGTCTATCATAATATATTAGAGACTGTAGATGTAGCATATTTGTGATAATATAATAGAGACAGTAGTTCTAGCTGGTCCTTCATAATATAATTGAGACAGTAGATCTAGCTGCTCTGCCATAATTTAATTGAGACAGTAGATGTAGCTGGTCTGTCATAATATAGTATAGACAGTAAATCTAGCTGGTCTGTCATAATATAGTATAGACAGTAAATCTAGCTGGTCTGTCATAATATAGTATAGACAGTAAATCTAGCTGGTCTGTCATAATATAGTAAAGACAGTAAATCTAGCTGGTCTGTCATCATATAATAGAGACAGTAGATCTAGCTGGTGTGCGATAATATAATTGAGAAAGTAGATCTTGCATGTTTATCATAATATATTAGAGACTGTAGATGTAGCTGGTCTTTCATAATATAGTCGAGAGAGCAGATCTAGCTGGTCTGCCATAATATAATTGAGACAGTAGATCTAGCTGGTCTGTCATAGTGTAATAGAGACAGTAGATATAGCTGGTCTGTCATAATATAATTGAGACAGTAGATCAAGCTGGTCTGCCATAATATAATTGAGACAGTAGTTCTAGCTGGTCTGTTATAATATAAAAGAGGCAGTAGATCTAGCTGGTCTGTCATAACATTATTGAGAAAGTAGACCTAGCTGGTCTGTCATAATACAATAGAGACAGTAGATCTAGCTGGTCTGTCATAATATAATAGAGACAGTAGATCTAGATAGTCTGTCATAGTATAATAGAGACAGTAGATCTAGCTGTTCTGCCATAATATAATAGAGACAGTAGTTCTAGCTGGTCTGTCATAATATAATTGAGACAGTAGATCTAGCTGGTCTGTCAGAATTGAATAGAGACAGTAGTTCTAGCTGGTCTTTCATAATATAATAGAGACAGTAGTTCTAGCTGGTCTGTCATAATATAATAGAAACAGTAGATCTAGCTGGTGTGCCATAATATAATAGAGACAGTAGATCGAGCTGGTCTGCCATAATATAATAGAGACAGTAGATCTAGCTGGTCTGTCATAATATAATAGAGACAGTAGATCTAGCTGGTCTGTCATAATATAATAGAGACAGTAGTTCTAGCTGGTCTGCCAAAATATAATTGAGACAGTAGATCTAGCTGTTCTGCTATAATATAAAAGAGTCAGTAGCTGTTCTGTTACAATATAATAGAGACAGTAGTTCTAGCTGGTCTGCCATAATATAATTGAGACAGTAGATCTAGCTGGTCTGCTATAATATAAAAGAGTCAGTAGCTGTTCTGTTACAATATAATAGAGACAGTAGTTCTAGCTGGTCTGCCATAATATAATTGAGACAGTAGATCTAGCTGGTCTGCTATAATATAAAAGAGTCAGTAGCTGTTCTGTTACAATATAATAGAGACAGTAGATCTAGCTGGTCTGTCAGAATTGAATAGAGACAGTAGTTCTAGCTGGTCTGTCATAATATAATAGAGACAGTAGATCTAGCTGGTCTGTCATAATATACTTGATACAGTAGTTACAACTGGTCTGTCATAATATAAAACAGAAAGTAGATCTAGCTGGTCTGCCATAATATAATAGAGACAGTAGATCTAGCTGGTCTGTCAGAATTGAATAGAGACAGTAAATATAGCTGGTCTGTCAAAATAGACTAGAGACATTACATCTAGCTGGTCTGTCAAAATAAAATTGAGACAGTAGATGTAGCTGGTCTGTCAGAATGTAATAGAGACAGTAGTTCTAGCTGGTCTGTCGTAATATAATAGAGACAGTAGATCTAGCTGGTCTGTCAAAATAGACTAGAGACATTACATCTAGCTGGTCTGTCAAAATAAAATTGAGACAGTAGATGTAGCTGGTCTGTCAGAATGTAATAGAGACAGTAGTTCTAGCTGGTCTGTCGTAATATAATAGAGACAGTAGATCTAGCTGGTCTGCCATAATATAATTGAGACAGTAGATCTAGCTGGTCTGCCATAATATAATTGAGACAGTAGTTCTAGCTGGTCTGCCATAATATAATTGAGACAATAGATCTAGCTGGTCTGTTGTAATACAATAGAGACAGTAGATCTAGCTGGTCTGTCATAATATAATTGAGACAGTAGGTCTAGCTGGTCTGTCATAATATAATAGAAACGGTAGATCTAGCTGGTCTGCCATAATATAATTGAGACAGTAGTTCTAGCTGGTCTGCCATAATATAATTGAGGCAGTAGATCTGGCTGGTCTGTCATAGTATAATAAAGACATTAGATCTAGCTGGTCTGTCATAATATAATTGAGACAGTAGATCTAGCTGGTCTGTCATAATTTAATAGAGACAGTAGATCTAGCTGGTCTGTCATAATATAATAGAGACAGTAGATCTGGCTGGTCTGTCATAGTATAATAAAGACATTAGATCTAGCTGGTGTGCCATAATATAATTGAGACAGTAGATCTTGCATGTCTGTCATAATATATTAGAGACTGTAGATGTAGCTGGTCTGTCATATAATAGAGGCAGTAGATCTAGCTGGTCTGTCATAATATAATAGAGACAGTAGATCTAGCTGGTCTGTCATAATATAATAGAGACAGTAGATCTAGCTGGTCTGTCATTCTATAAGAGACAGTAGATCTAAAGCTGGTCTGTCATAACATAAAGGAGAGACAGTATATCTGCTATGTCTATCATAATATATTAGAGACTGTAGATGTAGCTGGTCTGTCATAACATAATAGAGACAGTAGTGCTAGCTGTTCTGTCATAATATAATAGAGACAGTAGATATAGCTGGTCTGTCAAAATATAACTTATAGAGAAGATCTAGCTGGTCTATCATAACATATTAGAGACTGTAGATGTAGCTGGTCTGCCATAATATAGTAGAGACAGTAAATCTAGCTGGTCTGATAAAATATACTAGAGAATGTAAATCTAGCTGGTTTTCAAATATAATTGAGAGAGTAGATCTAGCTGGTCTGTCATAATATAATTGAGACAGTAGATCTAGCTGGTCTGTCATAATATAATTGAGACAGTAGATCTAGCTGGTCTGTCATAATATAATTGAGACAGTAGATCTAGCTGGTCTGTCATAATATAATTGAGACAGTAGATCTAGCTGGTCTGTCATAATATAATTGAGACAGTAGATCTAGCTGGTCTGTCATAATATAATTGAGACAGTAGATCTAGCTGGTCTGTCATAATATAATAGAGACAGTAGATCTAGCTGGTCTGTCATAATATACTTGATACAGTAGTTACAAGTGGTCTGTCATAATATAAAACAGAAAGTAGATCTAGCTGGTCTGTCATAATATAATAGAGAGAGTAGATCTATCGGGTCTGTCATAATATAATAGAGACAGTAGTTCTAGCTGGTCTGCCATAATATAATTGAGAGAGTAGATCTAGCTGGTCTGTCACAATATAATAGAGACAGTAGATCTAGCTGGTCTGTCATAATATAATAGAGACAGTAGATCTAGCTGGTCTGTCATAATATACTTGATACAGTAGTTACAAGTGGTCTGTCATAATATAAAACAGAAAGTAGATCTAGCTGGTCTGTCATAATATAATAGAGAGAGTAGATCTATCGGGTCTGTCATCATATAAATGAGTCAGAAGATGTAGCTGGTCTGTCATTATATAGTAGAGACAGTAAATCTAGCTGATCTGTCATAATATAATAGAGACAGTAGATCTAGCTTCTCTGTCATAATTTAATTGAGGCAGAAGATGTAGCTGGTCTGTCATTATATAGTAGAGACAGTAAATCTAGCTGGTCTGTCAAAATAGACTAGAGACATTACATCTAGCTGGTCTGTCAAAATAAAATTGAGTCAGTAGATCTAGCTGGTCTGTCAGAATGTAATAGAGACAGTAGTTCTAGCTGGTCTGTTATGATATAATAGATACAGTACATCTAGCTGGTCTGTCATAATATAATTGAGACAGTAAATCTAGCTGGTCTGTCAAAATAGACTAGACACAGTAAATATAGCTGGTCTGTCATAATATAATTCAGGCAGAAGATGTAGCTGGTCTGTCATTATATAGTAGAGACAGTAAATCTAGCTCGTCTGTTAAAATAGACTAGAGACAGTTAATCTAGATGGTCTGTCATAATATAATAGAGACAGTAGATCTAGCTGGTCTGTCATAATATACTTGATACAGTAGATCTAGCTGGTCTGTCAGAATTTAATAGAGACAGTAGTTCTAGCTGGTCTGTCATAATATAATAGAGACAGTACATCTAGCTGATCTGTCATAATATAATTGAGGGAGCAGATAAAGCTGGTCTGTCATAATATAATAGAGACAGTAGTTCTAGCTGGTCTGCCATAATTTATTAGAGGCAGTTGTTCTAGCTGGTCTGTCATAATATAATAGAGACAGTAGTTCTAGCTGGTCTGCCATAATTTAATAGAGGCAGTTGTTCTAGCTGGTCTGTCATAATATAAAGGAGGCAGTAGATCTAACTGGTCTGTCATAATTTAATTGAGGCAGAAGATGTGGCTGGTCTGTCATTATATAGTAGAGACACTAAATGTAGCTGGTCTGTCAAAATAGACTAGAGACAGTAAATCTAGCTGGTCTGTCATAATATAATAGAGACAGTACATCTAGCTGGTCTGTCATAATTTAATAGAGGCAGTAGTTCTAGCTGGTCTGTCATAATATAAAAGAGGCAGTAGATCTAGCTGGTCTGTCATAATATAATTGAGGCAGTAGATCTAGCTGGTCTGTCATTATATAAAAGAGGCAGTAGATCTAGCTGGTCTGTCATAAAATAAAAGAGGCAGTAGATCTAGCTGGTCTGTCATAAAATAATAGCGACAGTAGATCTAGCTGGTCTGTCATAATATAATAGAGACAGTAGATCTAGCTGGTCTGTCATAATATAAAAGAGAGTAGTAAACTAGCTGGTCTGTCATAATATAATAGAGACAGTAGATCTAGCTGGTCTGTCATAATATAATAGAGACAGTAGATCTAGCTGGTCTGTCATAATATAATAGAGACAGTAGATCTAGCTGGTCTGTCATAATATAAAAGAGACAGTAGATCTAGCTGGTCTGTCATAATATAATAGAGACAGTAGTTCTAGCTGGTCTGTCATAATATAATTGAGACAGTAGATCTAGCTGGTCAGTCATAAGTTAATTGAGGCAGAAGATGTAGCTAGTCTGTCATTATATAGTAGAGACAGTAAATCTAGCTGGTCTGTCAAAATAGACTAGAGACAGTAAATCTAGCTGGTCTGTCATAATATAATAGAGACAGTAGATCTAGCTGGTCTGTCATAATATAATAGAGACAGTACATCTAGCTGGTCTGTCATAATATAATAGAGACAGTAGATCTAGCTGGTCTGTCATAATATAATAGAGACAGTAGTTCTAGCTGGTCTGTCATAATATAATAGAGAGAGTACATCTAGCTGGTCTGTCATAATGTAATAGAGACAGTAGATCTAGCTGGTCTGTCATAATATAATAGAGACAGTAGATCTAGCTGGTCTGTCATAATATAAATGAGTCAGTAGATCTAGCTGGTCTGTCATATAAATAGAGACAGTAGATCTAGCTGGTCTGTCAGAATTTAATAGAGACTGTAGTTCTAGCTGGTCAGTCATAATTTAATTGAGGCAGAAGATGTAGCTGGTCTGTCATTACATAGTAGAGACAGTAAATCTAGCTGGTCTGTCAAAATATACTAGAGACCGTAAATCTAGCTGGTTTGTCATAATATAATAGAGACAGTAGATCTAGCTGGTCTGCTATAATGTACTTGATACTGTAGTTACAACTGGTCTGCCATAATATAATTGAAACAGTAGATCTAGCTGGTCTGCCATAATATAATTGAGACAATAGATCTAGCTGGTCTGTTGTAATACAATAGAGACAGTAGATCTAGCTGGTCTGTCATAATATAATTGAGACAGTAGGTCTAGCTGGTCTGTCATAATATAATAGAAACAGTAGATCTAGCTGGTCTGCCATAATATAATTGAGACAGTAGTTCTAGCTGGTCTGCCATAATATAATTGAGACAGTAGATCTAGCTGGTCTGTTGTAATACAATAGAGACAGTAGATCTAGCTGGTCTGTCACAATATAATTGAGACAGTAGATCTAGCTGGTCTGCCATAATTTAATTGAGACAGTAGATCTAGCTGGTCTGCCATTATATAATTGAGGCAGTAGATCTGGCTGGTCTGTCATAGTATAATAAAGACATTAGATCTAGCTGGTGTGCCATAATATAATTGAGACAGTAGATCTTGCATGTCTATCATAATATATTAGAGACTGTAGATGTAGCTGGTCTGTCATATAATAGAGGCAGTAGATCTAGCTGGTCTGTCATAATATAATAGAGACAGTAGATCTAGCTGGTCTGCCATAATATAATAGAGACAGTAGATCTAGCTGGTCTGTCATTCTAGAATTGAGACAGTAGATAAAGCTGGTCTGTCATAACATAAAGGAGTCAGTATATCTGTTATGTCTATCATAATATATTAGAGACTGTAGATGTAGCTGGTCTGTCATAACATAATAGAGACGGTAGTGCTAGCTGTTCTGTCATAATATAATAGAGACAGTAGATATAGCTGGTCTGTCAAAATATAACTTATAGAGAAGATCTAGCTGGTCTATCATAACATATTAGAGACTGTAGATGTAGCTGGTCTGCCATAATATAGTAGAGACAGTAAATCTAGCTGGTCTGATAAAATATACTAGAGAATGTAAATCTAGCTGGTTTTCAAATATAATTGAGAGAGTAGATCTAGCTGGTCTGTCATAATATAATTGAGACAGTAGATCTAACTGGTCAGCCATAATATAAAAGAGACAGTAGATCTAACTGGTCAGCCATAATATAAAAGAGGCAGTAGATCTAGCTGGTCTGTCAGAATTTAATAGAGACAGTAGTTCTAGCTAGTCTGCCATAATATAATTGAGACAGTAGATCTAGCTGGTCTGCTATAATATAACTGATACAGTAGATCTAGCTGGTCTGTCATAATATAATGGAAACAGTAGATCTAGCTGGTCTGTCATAATTTAATAGAGACAGTAGATCTAACTGGTCTGAAATAATATAAAAGAGGCAGTAGATCTAGCTGGTCTGTCATAATATGATAGAGACAGTAGATCTAGCTGGTCTGTCATAATATAAAAGAGGCAGTAGATCTAGCTGGTCTGTCATAAAATAAAAGAGGCAGTAGATCTAGCTGGTCTGTCATAAAATAATAGCGACAGTAGATCTAGCTTGTCTGCCATAATATACTTGATACCGTAGTTACAACTGGTCTGTCATAATATAAAAGAGAAGTAAAACTATCTGGTCTGTCATAATATAATAGAGACAATAGATCTACCTGGTCTGCCATAATATAATAGAGACAGTAGATCTAGCTGGTCTGCTATAATATAATTGTGACAGTAAATCTAGCTGGTCTGTCATAATATAAAAGAGGCACTAGATCTAGCTGGTCTGTCAGAATTTAATAGAGACAGTTGTTCTAGCTTGTCTGTCATAATATAAAAGAAGCAGTAGATCTAGCTGATCAGTCATAATTTAATTGAGGCAGAAGATGTAGCTGGTCTGTCATTATATAGTAGAGACAGTAAATCTATCTGGTCTGTCAAAATAGACTAGAGACAGTAAATCTAGCTGGTCTGTCATAATATAATAGAGACAGTAAATCTAGCTGGTCTGTCGTAATATAATAGAGACAGTAAATCTAGCTGGTCTGTCAAAATATACTAGAGACAGTAGATCTAGCTGGTCTGCCATAATATACTTGATACAGTAGTTACAACTGGTCTGTCATAATATAAAAGAGAAAGTAGATCTAGGTGGTCTGTCATAATGTAATTGAGACAGTAGATCTAGCTGGTGTGTCACAATATAATAGAGACAGTAGATCTAGCTGGTCTGTCATAATCTAAATGAGTCAGTAGATCTAGCTGGTCTGTCATATAATAGAGACAGTAGATCTAGCTGGTCTGTCAGAATTTAATAGAGACTGTAGTTCTAGCTGGTCAGTCATAATTTAATTGAGGCAGAAGATGTAGCTGGTCTGTCATTACATAGTAGAGACAGTAAATCTAGCTGGTCTGTCAAAATATACTAGAGACCGTAAATCTAGCTGGTTTGTCATAATATAATAGAGACAGTAGATCTAGCTGGTCTGCTATAATATATTTGAGACAGTAGTTCTAGCTGGTCTGTCATAATATAATAGAGACAGTAGATCTAGCTGGTTTGTCATAATATAATAGAGACAGTAGATCTAGCTGGTCTGCTATAATGTACTTGATACTGTAGTTACAACTGGTCTGCCATAATATAATTGAAACAGTAGATCTAGCTGGTCTGCTATAATGTACTTGATACTGTAGTTACAACTGGTCTGCCATAATATAATTGAAACAGTAGATCTAGCTGGTCCGTCATAATATAGTAGAGACAGTAGATCTAGCTGGTCTGTCATAATATAATACAGACAGTACATCGAGCTGTATGTTTATCTAATTTTGTTCCGTTTAAGAACAGTTTTTTTTCTACAGAATTTGTGTAATGACACCCCTGATCACACGCAAACACATTTCACTTTCATAGCAACCACATAACAGTGAGATCCCTTTGATCGTTGTATTCTTTCTCACATCTACGTGCTCTCCTCCTCTCCTCTTGTGGATTTCAGTGCGCAACACATCAGCTTTCTGTTACCAGGCGGGGAAAAAAAAATCTAAACCAAAACGTCAATCATAACCACTAACACACTGCCTACATTGTTGTCACCATATTTACGTCATAGGTCACCGTAGCAACTAGAACTAACACGTTAGAAAAACTGGCTACAATCATGCAGTACAGTGTACAGTTAGCAAGCAGTTTAGCGGTTACAGCGGTAGGCCCTGGTGGCAATAAATTAATACAACTAAAAGCATAACTTGACTTCGAAGAGTTCCAGTGTTGTGTTGGATAGTCATAGCCAGCTAGCTAACATAGCATCTCTCTGTTTGAACAGGGTGTTTCAGTAGGCTAAACTAGCTAGCTGCATTCGCTAGCTAAGTGAAAGTTTTAAAAAATATTAATAATATATAGCTCTCTCTAGCTCCTTCATTTTTTAAGAAATTAATTTGTTCAAAACTGTTCAATTAATGTCTTCTCTCTCTCTTTAATTTGTTGGTGTTCACATACTGGAGAGGGAGTGCAAAACAACGACGCTGGACAGAGTGGAATCAGGTGTAGCAAAAAGGCAGTTTATTTAAAGTCAGAGATATCTTGTCCTGCAGTTGAGCGTGCACGGACCTAAAAATATGGCTCTGTCAGGAGTCAGCTAATTAGGCTGCTTTCAGACAGAGTTTGCAGCAGAATGTATACACAGAATAATGTAGGTGGAGTCTCGTCGTGTTGGTCTTCTGACTGGTCCTAAAGAGTTGGAGGCGGGCCAGAGCAGGAGCCCCATTGGTGAGTCCTCTGCTCTTGGCACCCGACCAGTAAAGGGGGGTGGAGTGTGAGTGTGCGTGCTCATGAAATGTCTGTGTGTCAAGGAAGCGTGAGAGAAGGGGAACTGGCAGTGTCTGCTTTAGGCTCAGGTGTTTCCTGTCTTTGCAGGAGTGCATGCAAAGACCAATGTCAGTGAAATAGTTTGGCACTCTAAGCTCGTTAGTGTTGCAGGATGTTCTTTGTAGTTTACAGGGGAGTATATTTGAGTGATGGCAGCCATGTGTCCTTCGGATAATCATGTTATTGCACGTAGGCTCTAAACTTGACTGAGGACACTGGGCCCAGAGTTATCTGAGGACATCCGGTTTAACCAGAGCGTTGGCCAGCTAGTAATGCTTGATATTTGATTATTTATATAACAGAGTCAACTACTCACCACATTCAATGCACTGCAGTGCTAGCTAGCTGTAGCTTTTGCTTTCAGGGCTAGATTCATTCACTGATCCTTTGATTAGGTGGACAACATGTCCGTTCATGCTGCAAGAGCTCTGGTACATTGGAGGACGTCCTCTGGAATTTGTCATAATTGTAAGTCTGTGGAAGGGGGTGAAAGCCATGAGCCTCCTAGGTTTTGTATTGAAGTCAGTTTGCCCCAGAGGAGGATTGAAGCTAGTATATCCTCTGGCTACACCATCGTGCTACCCTACAGAGTGCTGTTGGGGCTACTGTAGACCTTCATTGCACATGAATGTATTTAGTAATGTTTTATTTTAAAAGGAAAAGTTTATTTTTAATTTTTTTATGTTTCAATATTTTATTTTTATGAAATTCACTGAAGAGGTTGGTCCTCCCCTTCCTCCTCTGAGGAGCCTCCACTGTTAGAGATCAGAGGTTAGTGTAATCCCATCAAATTTATCCAGGGGGATTAGAGAGATAGAGACGCTCAACTGCTGTCTCCTTTTCTCCACCCCCCGGGTGTATGTATCATAATCACACTGCGGCTAGGGATTCCATCCTATCTCCATGTGGACAGTAGGATTATAGGGGAGAAGCCCTCCTTTAATCCATGTGATCCTGTTAACCTTAGCCCAACCTTAAACCTAGCCTACACAGCTCAGCGCTTTAGATAAGCTAGGCAATGGTCTATACTAGACACTTTGAAATGATGGACCTCTCATTCATTGCCGATATACTCTGCTGATAATATGACACTGATCGCTTGGCTGTGGTAAAACGATTCACACATTCCCAATTCACCACATCTGATACGGTGTAATCAATGTAGGGCCTATCAAATGATCTGTTATCTGCGGTGCAACAAAACCACACAACTGCCTTTCCCAGGGACTAGCCTATATTAAAGATATTAACATAGTTGTATAATGTTATAGTGGAGACCAGATATTATCAGATTTTTTTTTTCACCTTTATTTAACCAGGTAGGCTAGTTGAGAACAAGTTCTCATTTGCAACTGCGACCTGGCCAAGATAAAGCATAGCAGTGTGAACAGACAACACAGAGTTACACATGGAGTAAACAATTAACAAGTCAATAACACAGTAGAAAAAAAAGGGAGTCTATATACATTGTGTGCAAAAGGCATGAGGAGGTAGGCGAATAATTACAATTTTGCAGATTAACACTGGAGTGATAAATGATCAGATGGTCATGTACAGGTAGAGATATTGGTGTACAAAAGAGCAGAAAAGTAAATAAATAAAAACAGTATGGGGATGAGGTAGGTAAAAATGGGTGGGCTATTTACCGATAGACTATGTACAGCTGCAGCGATCGGTTAGCTGCTCAGATAGCAGATGTTTGAAGTTGGTGAGGGAGATAAAAGTCTCCAACTTCAGCGATTTTTGCAATTCGTTCCAGTCACAGGCAGCAGAGAACTGGAACGAAAGGCGGCCCAATGAGGTGTTGGCTTTAGGGATGATCAGTGAGATACACCTGCTGGAGCGCGTGCTACGGATGGGTGTTGCCATCGTGACCAGTGAACTGAGATAAGGCGGAGCTTTACCTAGCATGGACTTGTAGATGACCTGGAGCCAGTGGGTCTGGCGACGAATATGTAGCGAGGGCCAGCCGACTAGAGCATACAAGTCGCAGTGGTGGGTGGTATAAGGTGCTTTAGTGACAAAGCGGATGGCACTGTGATAAACTGCATCCAGTTTGCTGAGTAGAGTGTTGGAAGCAATTTTGTAGATGACATCGCCGAAGTCGAGGATCGGTAGGATAGTCAGTTTTACTAGGGAAAGTTTGGCGGCGTGAGTGAAGAAGGCTTTGTTGCGGAATAGAAAGCCGACTCTTGATTTGATTTTCGATTGGAGATGTTTGATATGAGTCTGGAAGGAGAGTTTACAGTCTAGCCAGACACCTAGGTACTTATAGATGTCCACATATTCAAGGTCAGATGTGATTGGTCCAGAGGGGGTCCAATCTATGAGGTAGTTTAAACAGAGGAAGAGTCGGCTTTTCAAGTTGCAAAAATCAAAATGTTATATTTAAATTGTAGGGGAAGTCAGTGGAAAATACTGGAGATAAAAATAATATAAACTTTTTTTTATTTTTAAATAAGGTAAGGAGCAAGCAGCGCTGAATGCATATTATATACAGTGAGGAGAACAAGTATTTGATACACTGCTGATTTTGAAGGTTTTCCTACTTACAAAGCTTGTAGAGGTCTGTAATTTGATCATAGGTGCACTTCAACTGTGAGAGACGGAATCTAAAACAAAAATCCAGAAAATCACATGATTTTTAAGTAATTAATTTGCATTTTATTGCATGACATAGTATACCTGCCACCCCCACACTTTCTGGGTAATACCTGTTCCGCTAGATTGAACAATGTCCCACTTCCCAGCCAGTCAATTTATATACTTCATGTCCCTTTGAAAAAAGTGTCTCGACTAGACTAGCATTTGAAGGTTGCAAGATCAAATCCCAGAGCTGACAAGGTAAAAACAATCTGTTGTTCTGCCCCTGAACAATGCACTTAACCCACTGTTCCTAGGCTGTCGTTGAAAATAAGAATTTGTTCTTTGACTGACTTCCCAAGTTAAATAAAGGAAGGAAAATTTCAAATTCAACCAATCAGCATTCTGGATTCAAACAACACGTTTTATAATGACTACTTCGGCCTGCAACATACAATAACCCTGTTCCTGACTAGTAGCCTATCAGCTCCTTATGTGTTATAATGACAGTGTTGCTGCACTGACTCAGTGGCTGCCATGTACTGTACACTAGTTCACTCTAAACCTCACTCTAAATAAGCTATAAGAGGTGTGTATGGGCGGAGTAGGTTAGCTCAGAGTGAGAGTAGCTATTATATAGGTTAAAACAGTTCAAGGATAGGACAGGCATTAAGGCAGTACAGGGACAGTTAGCTACACACAACCACACGTCCAAACCTTCAGCAATAATATGGGGAGCCCACCCACCCACAATGGCCACAGTATAATTATGTAATACCTACTGTTGTTGGCATTCTGCTGTCACACATTACTAACACATTAGGACTGCTGGGAACCACACAATAGACTCCACACACACACACACACACACACACACACAAAATATTGCCCAATTGAGTCAAATAATAAGCAGATGGACGATGGATAATCAAACAACTGTTTTTATAAAACTACAGAGGAAATGGGAATATTGACAGTTTCAAATCACTCAATGTTGGGATGCATACGCCATCGACTAACTTACTGTACAGTCATTTTAGGATTGTTCATTAATTAAATAATATCTGAATGTAGTTTGAAGGAAAAGCGCTGGAGTAAAGTTAAGAGTTTTAACTTCTCTCATCTTTTTCTGGCAGCACTAGAAAAAAAATAACGTAATGTTTAGAATAAATGCACGCAGGTGTGAAATACAAATGTAAGTTACTTACCCGGAATAGGATGTTAAAATCCAAATAATAAGTATTTGACACAGCAGCTCACGTCGGCTCCGGACCAAATAAATACTATTTTTTTTTGTAGCACACAGACTACCTAACTCCATAAAACAACTTAAAACAATCAGCCAACCAGCCAAATCACAAACACAACACCATTGGGGCGGCAGGGTAGCCTAGTGGTTAGAGTGTTGGACTAGTAACCGAAAGGTTGCAAGTTCAAATCCCGAGCTGACAAATCTGTACAAATCTGTCAGGCAGTTAACCCACTGTTCCTAGGCTGTCATTGAAAATAAGAATTTGTTCTTAACTGACTTGCCTAAATAAAGGTAAAATAAAAATCTAGTTATAATGTTAGCTTCCTTGGCTAACAACAGATCCAGAAACACTTTGGATGTGTAAAAAATAATAATAACATACAGTCATCTGCAGTTCAACGTATACTCTCCCTAACTAATCAGATAGTTGTGAAAGATAAAATCCAATTAGAGCTCGTCATGGTTGATACATTCTCTGTTTTCTCCCGTTCATAGCGTTTGATTGTTTTTTTGCATTTCACTTTTCTTGTTAAAACAACAAACCTCACACTGAGCTGAGGAAAGCCATCCTGCTAAATGTGAAGGAAGATGTCTTCTTTAAAGACCTCTACTGGGACTATTCACTAACAACACTGCTGGTCTACGTTTACGTTTTCCTGCTGCAGTGCACGGACCAAACAGAACAACGGTGAGGGATGAACAGACCCTGTGAAAACAATTTAGGTATTTGAACAACATTAATACATACTTACCAAACTTCAGGTAAGAGGGACTGGCAATTCTTGTGTTTGTTATTTGACAGTTTAACGTGTGACTTTTTTTGTGTGACATGTAAACCTTGTACAACGACTAAACTAAGATTAAAGTGGATAAAATTAATCTCTATTGGATTCCTCTGGATCTCTATTGCCGACAGAGATATTAAAAGGGATCTCTATTGCTGACAGAGATATTAAAATGGATCTCTATTGCTGACAGAGATATTAAAATGGATCTCTATTGCTGACAGAGATATTAAAATGGATCTCTATTGCTGACAGAGATATTAAAATGGATCTCTATTGCTGACAGAGATATTAAAATGGATCTCTATTGCCGACAGAGATATTAAAATGGATCTCTATTGCCGACAGATATTAAAATGGATCTCTATTGCTGACAGAGATATTAAAATGGATCTCTATTGCCGACAGAGATATTAAAATGGATATCTATTGCCGACAGAGATATTAAAATGGATCTCTATTGCCGACAGAGATATTAAAATGGATCTCTATTGCCGACAGAGATATTAAAATGGATCTCTATTGCCGACAGAGATATTAAAATGGATCTCTATTGCCGACAGAGATATTAAAATGGATCTCTATTGCCGACAGAGATATTAAAATGGATCTCTATTGCCGACAGAGATATTAAAATGGATCTCTATTGCCGACAGAGATATTAAAATGGATCTCTATGGCCGACAGAGATATTAAAATGGATCTCTATGGCCGACAGAGATATTGTCATCAGTCAACTTGCAGATGACACCACCCTCTTTTTGAAAGATGTTGACCAGATTCCTAGAGTAGTCGACGTGATAAATATTTTTTTCCAAAGCATCTGGTCATTTCCTAAATCTAAAAATAAGTGTGAATTGTTTGATGTTATATACTGTGTGATATCCTCTATATTTAATATTCCAGTCAAGGAAAAAGTAACATACCTTGAGATTACCATATCTAACGATCAACAGGAAAGATGCTGATTAAATTATTAAATGACCTATTATTGAGAAAAAAAACAAAAAGAAGTTGAACCATTAGTTGCAGAGGGATTTATCCTTGAAAGGTCGAGTACTGCTTTCTAAAGCAGAAGGTCTCTCCAGACATACTTATACAGCCCAGTCCCCTACATACAGCCCAGTCCCATACATACAGCCCAGTCCCATACATACAGCCCAGTCCCTACATACAGCCCAGTCTCTACATACAGCCCAGTCCCCTACATACAGCACAGTCCCTACATACAGCCCAGTCCCCTACATACAGCCCAGTCCCATACATACAGCACAGTCCCTACATACAGCCCAGTCCCCTACATACAGCACAGTCCCTACATACAGCACAGTCCCTACATACAGCCCAGTCCCCTACATACAGCCCAGTCCCCTACATGCAGCCCAGTCCCCTACATGCAGCCCAGCCCCTACATGCAGCCCAGTCTCTACATACAGCCCAGTCAACCAACATACAGCCCAGTCCCTACATGCAGCCCAGTCCCTACATGCAGCCCAGTCCCTACATACAGCCCAGTCCCTACATACAGCCCAGTCCCTTACATTCAGCCCAGTCCCCTACATTCAGCCCAGTCCCCTACATACAGCCCAGTCCCCTACATACAGCCCAGTCCCTACATGCAGCCCAGTCCCTACATGCAGCCCAGTCCCCTACATGCAGCCCAGTCCCTACATGCAGCCCAGTCCCTACATGCAGCCCAGTCCCTACATGCAGCCCAGTCCCTACATACAGCCCAGTCCCTACATGCAGCCCAGTCCCTTACATGCAGCCCAGTCCCTACATACAGCCCAGTCCCTTACATGCAGCCCAGTCCCTACATACAGGCCAGTCCCTACATACAGGCCAGTCCCTACATACAGCCCAGTCCCCTACATACAGACCAGTCCCTACATACAGCCCAGTCCCCTACATACAGACCAGTCCCTACATGCAGCCCAGTCCCCTACATATAGCCCAGTCCCTACATGCAGCCCAGTCTCTACATACAGCCCAGTCTCTACATACAGCCCAGTCCCCTACATACAGCCCAGTCCCTATATACAGCCCAGTCCCTATATACAGCCCAGTCCCCTACATGCAGCCCAGTCCCTACATGTAGCCCAGTCCCTACATGTAGCCCAGTCCCCTACATACAGCACAGTCCCCTACACAGACCAGTCCCCTACATACAGCCCAGTCCCTATATACAGCCCAGTCCCCTACATGCAGCCCAGTCCCCTACATACAGCCCAGTCCCTACATACAGGCCAGTCCCTACATACAGCCCAGTCCCCTACATGCAGCCCAGTCCCCTACATGCAGCCCAGTCCCCTACATGCAGCCCAGTCCCCTACATGCAGCCCAGTCCCTACATACAGCCCAGTCCCCTACATGCAGCCCAGCCCCTACATGCAGCCCCGTCTCTACATACAGCCCAGTCCCCTACATACAGCCCAGTCCCCTACATACAGCCCAGTCCCCTACATGCAGCCCAGTCCCCTACATGCAGCCCAGCCCCTACATGCAGCCCCGTCTCTACATACAGCCCAGTCCCCTACATACAGCCCAGTCCCTATATACAGCCCAGTCCCCTACATGCAGCCCAGTCCCTATATACAGCCCAGTCCCTACATACAGCCCAGTCCCCTACATGCAGCCCAGTCCCCTACATACAGCCCAGTCCCTACATACAGCCCAGTCCCTACATGCAGCCCAGTCCCCTACATACAGCCCAGTCCCTACATGCAGCCCAGTCTCTACATACAGCCCAGTCTCTACATACAGCCCAGTCCCCTACATACAGCACAGTCCCCTACACAGACCAGTCCCCTACATACAGCCCAGTCCCTATATACAGCCCAGTCCCCTACATGCAGCCCAGTCCCCTACATACAGCCCAGTCCCTACATACAGGCCAGTCCCTACATACAGCCCAGTCCCCTACATGCAGCCCAGTCCCCTACATGCAGCCCCGTCTCTACATACAGCCCAGTCCCCTACATACAGCCCAGTCCCTATATACAGCCCAGTCCCCTACATGCAGCCCAGTCCCCTACATGCAGCCCAGTCCCTACATACAGCCCAGTCCCCTACATGCAGCCCCGTCTCTACATACAGCCCAGTCCCCTACATACAGCCCAGTCCCTATATACAGCCCAGTCCCCTACATGCAGCCCAGTCCCTACATGCAGCCCAGTCCCTACATACAGCCCAGTCCCTACATACAGCCCAGTCCCTATATATAGCCCAGTCCCTACATGCAGCCCAGTCCCTACATACAGCCCAGTCCCTATATACAGCCCAGTCCCTACATGCAGCCCAGTCCCTACATACAGCCCAGTCCCATACATACAGCCCAGTCCCTACATACAGCCCAGTCCCCTACATACAGCCCAGTCCCCTACATACAGCCCAGTCCCTACATACAGCCCAGTCCCCTACATACAGCCCAGTCCCCTACATACAGCCCAGTCCCTACATACAGCCCAGTCCCCTACATACAGCCCAGTCCCCTACATACAGCCCAGTCCCCTACATACAGCCCAGTCCCCTACATACAGCCCAGTCCCTACATACAGCCCAGTCCCTACATGCAGCCCAGTCCCCTACATACAGCCCAGTTCCCTACATACAGCCCAGTCCCCTACATACAGCCCAGTCCCCTACATACAGCCCAGTCCCTACATGCAGCCCAGTCCCTACATACAGCCCAGTCCCTACATACAGCCCAGTCCCCTACATACAGCCCAGTCCCCTACATACAGCCCAGTCCCTACATACAGCCCAGTCCCTTACATGCAGCCCAGTCCCTACATACAGGCCAGTCCCTACATACAGGCCAGTCCCTACATACAGCCCAGTCCCCTACATACAGACCAGTCCCTACATACAGCCCAGTCCCCTACATACAGACCAGTCCCTACATGCAGCCCAGTCCCCTACATGCAGCCCAGTCCCCTACATGCAGCCCAGTCCCCTACATACAGCCCAGTCCCCTACATACAGCCCAGTCCCCTACATACAGCCCAGTCCCCTACATACAGCCCAGTCCCCTACATACAGCCCAGTCCCTACATACAGCCCAGTCCCCTACATACAGCCCAGTCCCCTACATACAGCCCAGTCCCTACATACAGCCCAGTCCCCTACATACAGCCCAGTCCCCTACATACAGCCCAGTCCCTACATACAGCCCAGTCCCCTACATACAGCCCAGTCCCCTACATACAGCCCAGTCCCCTACATACAGCCCAGTCCCTACATACAGCCCAGTCCCTACATGCAGCCCAGTCCCTATATACAGCCCAGTCCCCTACATACAGCCCAGTCCCTACATACAGCCCAGTCCCAGTCCCTATATACAGCCCAGTCCCCTACATACAGCCCAGTCCCTACATACAGCCCAGTCCCCTACATACAGCCCAGTCCCTACATACAGCCCAGTCCCCTACATGCAGCCCAGTCCCCTACATACAGCCCAGTCACCTACATACAGCCCAGTCCCCTACATACAGCCCAGTCCCCTACATACAGCCCAGTCCCTACATACAGCCCAGTCCCTACATGCAGCCCAGTCCCTACATGCAGCCCAGTCCCTACATACAGCCCAGTCACCTACATACAGCCCAGTCACCTACATACAGCCCAGTCCCTACATACAGCCCAGTCCCCTACATACAGCCCAGTCCCCTACATACAGCCCAGTCCCCTACATACAGCCCAGTCCCCTACATACAGCCCAGTCCCCTACATACAGCCCAGTCCCCTACATACAGCCCAGTCCCCTACATCTTGACAACATAGGTAAAGCGCTTGACCAGATGCTTTTCAGCTTTATCTGGAAAAATCGTACACATTATATTTAGGAAATCTGTCGTTATGAACACATATGAATATGGTCGTCTACATATTTTAGATTTTCCTACTTTTAATAATACTTTTTAAGATAAATTGGGCTAAACATTTCTTAAAGAATCCAACTTCAATTTGAAATTTCATCCCTCATTATATCTTCTCCCGTTTTGGTGGCTTCAATTTTATGTTACTTTGTAACTATTACATTGATATGATTCCTAAAAAAATGATATGCTTTTCATAGACAAGTATTCTTAGCGTGGTCGCTAATATATAAACATAATCATTTCCCGTATAGGTATTTCATTTGGAACAATAAGGATATTTTGTATAGAAAGTCTTCATTAACTTTTTAATGTAGAACGATTGTTACTCAATGATGAGTCATTTGTATTTCGTTACAATATCCCTGTAACTGTTGGCCGTAGTCTTTGATGCTATTCCATCTGGAACTCTCATGTTATTTCGAGGTGTAACCAGGCCTCACCTTGTTGACCTACCTTCGCTTAATCCAGTTGACTATCCAATAGAGATAGTGTTTCTCCTTGTTCCCTCAGAACAACAGATCTAACAGATCAAAGGGATATTGTATCTATTCCTTACGTCACAATTTACTGTTGGGGAAAAAAGTATAATTATTACCACACAAATACCTGCTTGTTTAACAAGGTCAGGTCTCTCTTTCAGAATGATCCATGAGTATGACCCTGTGAATTATTACTTGAAGAAACTCAAAAAATACATCAACATTAACTGTACTTTTTATGTTGAGCATCCAGAAACAGATTTGCATTTATTTTGACATTGTCTACATGTAAAGAAATGATGGAAAGATATTCAGAGTTTTATAATTGTTAATATTCTTGATTACTTTTTAAAATTTATTTATTTGTTTTATGGGAGAATGTGCTGCTCGGTTTATTTAACCGTAATAAGGATAAAGAAAAAATATTTTTACCTCAAAACTAATTGCGCTAATGGCAAAATGTAATATTCATGAATGTAAATTCACTAATAAATAACCACTCTTCCGTGTTTTCTAGAAGCAATCCGAGCAGTACATCAAGACCATTCAACATTCTTCTAATCAGAAAGCTGTTAAAACAATCAATATGTCTGCATCCTCTAAGGTCTCTGTATAATGTGTAATTTGTTGTAACCCCTTCTAGCATATTTTATCACTGTCTGTTTGTATACTTCTTGTAAGTACACTGGTTTTTCGGCAATAAAAAAGGCAGTTTCAACTATGAAAGAAAGAAAAAACGACCTGTCCATATCTGACCTGTGTTGTACTGCCACCTAGTGGTATGTTAGATTACTACAGGTGAAGATACAGGTCATTAAAACTCCCCTCTATTAGTTCCTACAGGTGGCAGTCTATGCATGGCTGTAAATCACCAATAATTCTCCTTCTTCATTTACATGTGTACAGCTGCCACAATATGTAGGCTACTTCAGTGGACGTGCTACCAGTCCCAGACCTGCTGTTTTCAACTCTCTAGAGACAGCAGGAGCGGTAGAGATACTCTTAATGATCAGATATGAAAAGCCAACTGACATTTACTCCTGAGGTGCTGACCTGTTGCACCCTCGACAACCACTGTGATTATTATTACTTGACCCTGCTGGTCATTTATGAACATTTGAACATCTTGGCCATGTTCTGTTATAATCTCCACCTGGCACAGCCAGAAGAGGACTGGCCACCCCTCATAGCCTGGTTCCTCTCTAGGTTTCTTCCTAGGTTCTGGCCTTTCTAGGGAGTTTTTCCTAGCCACCGTGCTTCTACACCTGCATTGCTTGCTGTTTGGGGTTTAAGGCTGGGTTTCTGTACAGCACTTTGAGATATCAGCTGACGAAAGAAGGGCTTTATAAATGCATTTGATTTGATTTGTCTATGTTCTCAGGACAAAATGAATTATCAAAATAGATTCATGTGAATGAAGCTAGTAGATGTTTAACTCTAGAATCAATATAGTTGGTTCTCATGTTGTGAGATGGAGATGTGCATCCCAAATGACACTCCAGATTCCCTATATAGTGCACTACTTTTGATCAGATACCTATGGGTCTTGGTCAAAAAGTAGTGCACTATTTAGGGAATAGGGAGAACCAATTTAAGATGCAGACAGAGTATCGTTTACAGACACCAGTCAGATGGCTGAAGGGGCTCAGAAAGCCCACAGGTCTGCCTGACAGATTTGTGTTTTCTTGTTAGCTGCTATCTGTATTGATTTTCTTTTGGTGGCTGCTGGTTTGCTGAATTAAACGATTCTGAGTTAGTATGACGTCGTAGTCCTTTCCCCCTGTCATATAAAATACTATGGATAAGAACCAGGGCAACCTGAGTAGCATAATGTATGATGACAATAAAACACAGTTGATTTAGGTATTCTATGATTAGCCTGTACAAAATGTAAAAAGTCTTCTTTCTGTTGTAATATCCCAGATTAGCCTCTACAACTTCTACAGTACCTAGGCCCTTCTTACTGTTGTAATATCCCAGATTAGCCTCTACAGTACCTAGGCCCTTCTTACTGTTGTAATATCCCAGATTAGCCTCTACAACTTCTACAGTACCTAGGCCCTTCTTACTGTTGTAATATCCCAGATTAGCCTCTACAACTTCTACAGTACCTAGGCCCTTCTTACTGTTGTAATATCCCAGATTAGCCTCTACAACATCTACAGTACCTAGGCCCTTCTTACTGTTGTAATATCCCAGATTAGCCTCAACGACATCTACATATGCCCTCTGCTAATGTGTCGTGGGCCACAGTTTCCACGTCGTTCATTATTTACCATAGAACGCATAGACCCTTGTTGGTAATTCTCACGTAATATCCATTAGCCTCTACCACATTTTCCGAGGCCCTTGTTACTGTTGTAATATCCCAGATTAGCCTCTACAATTTCTACAGTACCTAGGCCCTTCTTACTGTTGTAATATCCCAGATTAGCCTCTACAACGTCTACAGTACCTAGGGCCTTGTTACTGTTGTAAGATCCCAGATTAGCCTCTACAACTTCTACAGTACCTAGGCTCTTGTTACTGTTCTAATATCCCAGATTAGCCTCTACAACTTCTACAGTACCTAGGCCCTTCTTACTGTTGTAATATCCCAGATTAGCCTCTACAACTTCTACAGTACCTAGGCCCTTCTTACTGTTGTAATATCCCATATTAGCCTCCACAACTTCTACAGTACCTAGGCCCTTCTTACTGTTGTAATATCCCAGATTAGCCTCTACAACTTCTACAGTACCTAGGCCCTTCTTACTGTTGTAATATCCTAGATTAGCCTCTACAACATCTACAGTACCTAGGCCCTTACTGTTGTAATATCCCAGATTAGCCTCTACAACATCTACAGTACCTAGGCCCTTCTTACTGTTGTAATGTCCCAGATTAGCCTCTACAACTTCTACAGTACCTAGGCCCTTCTTACTGTTGTAATATCCCAGATTAGCCTCCACAACTTCTACAGTACCTAGGCCCTTCTTACTGTTGTACTATCCCAGATTAGCCTCTACAATTTCTACAGTACCTAGGCCCTTCTTACTGTTGTAATATCCCCGATTAGCCTCTACAACATCTACAGTACCTAGGCCCTTACTGTTGTAATATCCCATATTAGCCTCTACAACTTCTACAGTACCTAGGCCCTTCTTACTGTTGTAATATCCCAGATTAGCCTCTACAACTTCTACAGTACCTAGGCCCTTCTTACTGTTGTAATATCCCAGATTAGCATCTACAACTTCTACAGTACCTAGGCCCTTCTTACTGTTGTAATATCCCAGATTAGCCTCTACAACATCTACAGTACCTAGGCCCTTCTTACTGTTGTAATATCCCATATTAGCCTCTACAACTTCTACAGTACCTAGGCCCTTCTTACTGTTGTAATATCCCAGATTAGCCTCTACAACTTCTACAGTACATAGGCCCTTCTTACTGTTGTAATATCCCAGATTAGCCGCCACAACATTTATCTAGGCCCTTCTTACTGTTGTAATATCCCAGATTAGCCTCCACAACATGTACCTAGGCCGTTTTCCAGATTAGCCTCTAGAATTTCTACAGTACCTAGGCCCTTCCTGTGTTGTAATATCCCAGATTAGCCTCTACAACTTCTACAGTACCTAGGCCCTTCTTACTGTTGTAATATCCCAGATTAGCCTCTACAATTTCTACAGTACCTAGGCCCTTCTTACTGTTGTAATATCCCAGATTAGCCTCTACAACTTCTACAGTACCTAGGCCCTTCTTACTGTTGTAATATCCCAGATTAGCCTCTACAACTTCTACAGTACCTAGGCCCTTCTTACTGTTGTAATATCCCAGATTAGCCTCTACAATTTCTACAGTACCTAGGCCCGTCTTACTGTTGTAATATCCCATATTAGCCTCTACAACTTCTACAGTACCTAGGCCCTTCTTACTGTTGTAATATCCCAGATTAGCCTCTACAACTTCTACAGTACCTAGGCCCTTCTTACTGTTGAAAATATCCCAGATTAGCCTCTACAACTTCTACAGTACCTAGGCCCTTCTTACGGTTGTAATATCCCAGATTAGCCTCTACAACTTCTACAGTACCTAGGCCCTTCTTTTGTTGTAATATCCCAGATTAGCCTCCACAACATGTACCTAGGCCCTTTTCCAGATTAGCCTCTACAATTTCTACAGTACCTAGGCCCTTCTTACTGTTGTAATATCCCAGATTAGCCTCTACAACTTCTACAGTACATAGGCCCTTCTTTTGTTGTAATATCCCAGATTAGCCTCCACAACATGTACCTAGGCCCTTTTCCAGATTAGCCTCTAGAATTTCTACAGTACCTAGGCCCTTTTTGTGTTGTAATATCCCAGATTAGCCTCTACAACTTCTACAGTACCTAGGCCCTTCTTACTGTTGTAATATCCTAGATTAGCCTCTACAACATTTACCTAGGCCCTTTTCCAGATTAGCCTCTACAATTTCTACAGTACCTAGGCCTTTCTTACTGTTGTAATATCCCAGATTAGCCTCTACAGTACCTAGGCCCTTCTTACTGTTGTAATATCCCAGATTAGCCTCTACAGTACCTAGGCCCTTCTTACTGTTGTAATATCCCAGATTAGCCTCTACAACTTCTACAGTACCTAGGCCCTTCTTACTGTTGTAATATCCCAGATTAGCCTCTACAGTACCTAGGCCCTTCTTACTGTTGTAATATCCCAGATTAGCCTCTACAACTTCTACAGTACCTAGGCCCTTCTTACTGTTGTAATATCCCAGATTAGCCTCTACAACTTCTACAGTACCTAGGCCCTTCTTACTGTTGTAATATCCCAGATTAGCCTCTACAGTACCCAGGCCCTTCTTACTGTTGTAATATCCCAGATTAGCCTCTACAACTTCTACAGTACCTAGGCCCTTCTTACTGTTGTAATATCCCAGATTAGCCTCTACAACTTCTACAGTACCTAGGCCCTTCTTACTGTTGTAATATCCCAGATTAGCCTCTACAGTACCTAGGCCCTTCTTACTGTTGTAATATCCCAGATTAGCCTCTACAATTTCTACAGTACCTAGGCCCTTCTTACTGTTGTAATATCCCAGATTAGCCTCTACAACTTCTACAGTACCTAGGCCCTTCTTACTGTTGTAATATCCCAGATTAGCCTCTACAGTACCTAGGCCCTTCTTACTGTTGTAATATCCCAGATTAGCCTCTACAACTTTCTACAGTACCTAGGCCCTTCTTACTGTTGTAATATCCCAGATTAGCCTCTACAACTTCTACAGTACCTAGGCCCTTCTTACTGTTGTAATATCCCAGATTAGCCTCTACAACATGTACCTAGGCCCTTCTTACTGTTGTAATATCCCAGATTAGCCTCTACAACTTCTACAGTACCTAGGCCCTTCTTACTGTTGTAATATCCCAGATTAGCCTCTACAACTTCTACAGTACCTAGGCCCTTCTTACTGTTGTAATATCCCAGATTAGCCTCTACAACATGTACCTAGGCCCTTCTTACTGTTGTAATATCCCAGATTAGCCTCTACAACTTCTACAGTACCTAGGCCCTTCTTACTGTTGTAATATCCCAGATTAGCCTCTACAACTTCTACAGTACCTAGGCCCTTCTTACTGTTGTAATATCCCAGATTAGCCTCTACAACATGTACCTAGGCCCTTCTTACTGTTGTAATATCCCAGATTAGCCTCTACAACATGTACCTAGGCCCTTCTTACTGTTGTAATATCCCAGATTAGCCTCTACAACATGTACCTAGGCCCTTCTTACTGTTGTAATATCCCAGATTAGCCTCTACAACATGTACCTAGGCCCTTCTTACTGTTGTAATATCCCAGATTAGCCTCTACAACATGTACCTAGGCCCTTCTTACTGTTGTAATATCCCAGATTAGCCTCTACAACATGTACCTAGGCCCTTCTTACTGTTGTAATATCCCAGATTAGCCTCTACAACATGTACCTAGGCCCTTCTTACTGTTGTAATATCCCAGATTAGCCTCTACAACATGTACCTAGGCCCTTCTTACTGTTGTAATATCCCAGATTAGCCTCTACAACTTCTACAGTACCTAGGCCCTTCTTACTGTTGTAATATCCCAGATTAGCCTCTACAGTACCTAGGCCCTTCTTACTGTTGTAATATCCCAGATTAGCCTCTACAACATGTACCTAGGCCCTTCTTACTGTTGTAATGTAACTGAAGTGTTTTGTGACATTAAATGGAAAGAGACCACTTAAACAACGTTGATATAATTAGTGTCATCACCTTTATTTTGTTTTGTGTTCAATTATTTAAATAACCCAGAATTAAAGGAGGGGTACATGAGACATATTGTTGATACACACATTTTGTTGTTAGTCATATTATCAATACATTTTTTCCTTTTTTTTCAAACTCAAGAAATCTCCCCCTCTTGTTTTTAAAAAATTTAACAGTTAAAAACAAATTCTTAATTACAATTACGGCCTTGTTCAAGGACCTTGTCATCTCAGGGATTTGATCTAGCAACCTTTTCGGTTACTAGTCCAACGCTCTAATCACTAGGCTCTAACCACTAGGCTACCCTGCCGCCTCTACGCTCTACCCACTAGGCTACCCTGCCACCTCTACACTCTAACCACTAGGCTACCCTGCCGCCTCTACGCTCTAACCACTAGGCTACCCTGCCGCCCCTACACTCTACCCACTAGGCTACCCTGCCGCCTCCACACTCTAACCACTAGGCTACCCTGCCGCCCCTACACTCTACCCACTAGGCTACCCTGCCGCCTCCACACTCTAACCACTAGGCTACCCTGCCGCCCCTACACTCTACCCACTAGGCTACCCTGCCACCTCTACTCTCTACCCACTAGGCTACCCTGCCGCCTCCACACTCTAACCACTAGGCTACCCTGCCACCTCTACACTCTAACCACTAGGCTACCTGCCGCCCCTACACTCTACCCACTAGGCTACCCTGCCGCCTCCACACTCTAACCACTAGGCTACCCTGCCACCTCTACACTCTAACCACTAGGCTACCCTTCCGCCCCAACACTCTAACCACTAGGCTACCCTGCCGCCCCTACACTCTAACCACTGGGCTACCTGCCGCCCTCTACACTCTAACCACTGGGCTACCCTGACCCCTCTACACTCTAACCGCTAGGCTACCTGTCCCTCTACACTCTAACCGGACATAGCCATCCTGTGTTGATGGGCAGGTTGGACTCACAGAGGAAGGGAGGGGGAGTGGGGAGGGAGGGGGGTTACTCGAGACTGATCCCTACAGGGGCAACATCTGAAATACTGTGTTGTTGATATACCGATGATTTCTAACAGTTCGGTAGCATTTGGACATTTTTTCTTTCTTCTTTTCTCATTTCACCTTTTCGTGTTGTGAATGTTCTGACAACAACACTCGTTGTGAGACAAGGAAGAAAGAAAAAACACCCAGCGAAATGTGTTTACACATAGTGAATAGGATGCCATTTAAGACACAGGCGTGACAGTGAGAAGGTTATTCCTGCTTACACAAGGTGCCAAGCCACCATAATACCAGCTGTCCCTGTCAGTCAGAGATTTGTCAGGGTTGTATTCATTAGGGTACACTGTAGCAAAATGCTGTGCAAAGGGAAAAAAATCCTTATTGGACGAGCTCAGGTAGTCCCTTCTTGTTTCACAACCTTTTTTTCTTTCTTCTGTTTTGGTGTCTAAGGAATACAGCCCACATGTGACTCGTCAGTAATCTACAGATGCAGCGGTCATATAGAGTCCTATGTGTTTAGGGGACAAGGATACAAGTCCAACACTCTAACCACTAGACTACCCTGTGTTTAGGGGACAAGGATACAAGTCCAACACTCTAACCACTAGACTACCCTGTGTTTAGGGGACAAGGATACAAGTCCAACACTCTAACCACTAGGCTACCCTGTGTTTAGGGGACAAGGATACAAGTCCAACACTCTAACAACTAGGCTACCCTGTGTTTAGGGGACAAGGATACAAGTCCAACACTCTAACAACTAGGCTACCCTGTGTTTAGGGGACAAGGATACAAGTCCAACACTCTAACCACTAGGCTACCCTGTGTTTAGGGGACAAGGATACAAGTCCAACACTCTAACCACTAGGCTACCCTGTGTTTAGGGGACAAGGATACAAGTCCAACACTCTAACCACTAGGCTACCCTGTGTTTAGGGGACAAGGATACAAGTCCAACACTCTAACCACTAGGCTACCCTGTGTTTAGGGGACAAGGATACAAGTCCAACACTCTAACCACTAGGCTACCCTGCGTTTAGGGGACAAGGATACAAGTCCAACACTCTAACAACTAGGCTACCCTGTGTTTAGGGGACAAGGATACAAGTCCAACACTCTAACCACTAGGCTACCCTGTGTTTAGGGACAAGGATACAAGTCCAACACTCTAACCACTAGGCTACCCTGTGTTTAGGGGACAAGGATACAAGTCCAACACTCTAACCACTAGGCTACCCTGTGTTTAGGGGACAAGGATACAAGTCCAACACTCTAACAACTAGGCTACCCTGTGTTTAGGGGACAAGGATACAAGTCCAACACTCTAACAACTAGGCTACCCTGTGTTTAGGGGACAAGGATACAAGTCCAACACTCTAACCACTAGGCTACCCTGTGTTTAGGGGACAAGGATACAAGTCCAACACTCTAACCACTAGGCTACCCTGTGTTTAGGGGACAAGGATACAAGTCCAACACTCTAACCACTAGGCTACCCTGTGTTTAGGGGACAAGGATACAAGTCCAACACTCTAACCACTAGGCTACCCTGTGTTTAGGGGACAAGGATACAAGTCCAACACTCTAACCACTAGGCTACCCTGTGTTTAGGGGACAAGGATACAAGTCCAACACTCTAACCACTAGGCTACCCTGTGTTTAGGGGACAAGGATACAAGTCCAACACTCTAACCACTAGGCTACCCTGTGTTTAGGGGACAAGGATACAAGTCCAACACTCTAACCACCAGGCTACCCTGTGTTTAGGGGACAAGGATACAAGTCCAACACTCTAACCACTAGGCTACCCTGTGTTTAGGGGACAAGGATACAAGTCCAACACTCTAACCACTAGGCTACCCTGTGTTTAGGGGACAAGGATACAAGTCCAACACTCTAACCATTAGGCTACCCTGTGTTTAGGGGACAAGGATACAAGTCCAACACTCTAACCACTAGGCTACCCTGTGTTTAGGGGACAAGGATACAAGTCCAACACTCTAACCACTAGGCTACCCTGTGTTTAGGGGACAAGGATACAAGTCCAACACTCTAACAACTAGGCTACCCTGTGTTTAGGGGACAAGGATACAAGTCCAACACTCTAACCACTAGGCTACCCTGTGTTTAGGGGACAAGGATACAAGTCCAACACTCTAACAACTAGGCTACCCTGTGTTTAGGGGACAAGGATACAAGTCCAACACTCTAACAACTAGGCTACCCTGTGTTTAGGGGACAAGGATACAAGTCCAACACTCTAACAACTAGGCTACCCTGTGTTTAGGGGACAAGGATACAAGTCCAACACTCTAACCACTAGGCTACCCTGTGTTTAGGGGACAAGGATACAAGTCCAACACTCTAACAACTAGGCTACCCTGTGTTTAGGGGACAAGGATACAAGTCCAACACTCTAACCACTAGGCTACCCTGTGTTTAGGGGACAAGGATACAAGTCCAACACTCTAACCACTAGGCTACCCTGTGTTTAGGGGACAAGGATACAAGTCCAACACTCTAACCACTAGGCTACCCTGTGTTTAGGGGACAAGGATACAAGTCCAACACTCTAACCACTAGGCTACCCTGTGTTTAGGGGACAAGGATACAAGTCCAACACTCTAACCACTAGGCTACCCTGTGTTTAGGGGACAAGGATACAAGTCCAACACTCTAACCACTAGGCTACCCTGTGTTTAGGGGACAAGGATACAAGTCCAACACTCTAACCACTAGGCTACCCTGTGTTTAGGGGACAAGGATACAAGTCCAACACTCTAACCACTAGGCTACCCTGTGTTTAGGGGACAAGGATACAAGTCCAACACTCTAACCACTAGGCTACCCTGCGTTTAGGGGACAAGGATACAAGTCCAACACTCTAACAACTAGGCTACCCTGTGTTTAGGGGACAAGGATACAAGACACTCTAACCACTAGGCTACCCTGTGTTTAGGGGACAAGGATACAAGTCCAACACTCTAACCACTAGGCTACCCTGTGTTTAGGGGACAAGGATACAAGTCCAACACTCTAACCACTAGGCTACCCTGTGTTTAGGGGACAAGGATACAAGTCCAACACTCTAACCACTAGGCTACCCTGTGTTTAGGGGACAAGGATACAAGTCCAACACTCTAACCACTAGGCTACCCTGTGTTTAGGGGACAAGGATACAAGTCCAACACTCTAACCACTAGGCTACCCTGTGTTTAGGGGACAAGGATACAAGTCCAACACTCTAACCACTACGCTACCCTGTGTTTAGGGGACAAGGATACAAGTCCAACACTCTAACCACTAGGCTACCCTGTGTTTAGGGGACAAGGATACAAGTCCAACACTCTAACCACTAGGCTACCCTGTGTTTAGGGGACAAGGATACAAGTCCAACACTCTAACCACTAGGCTACCCTGTGTTTAGGGGACAAGGATACAAGTCCAACACTCTAACCACTAGGCTACCCTGTGTTTAGGGGACAAGGATACAAGTCCAACACTCTAACCACTAGGCTACCCTGTGTTTAGGGGACAAGGATACAAGTCCAACACTCTAACCACTAGGCTACCCTGTGTTTAGGGGACAAGGATACAAGTCCAACACTCTAACCACTAGGCTACCCTGTGTTTAGGGGACAAGGATACAAGTCCAACACTCTAACCACTAGGCTACCCTGTGTTTAGGGGACAAGGATACAAGTCCAACACTCTAACCACTAGGCTACCCTGTGTTTAGGGGACAAGGATACAAGTCCAACACTCTAACCACTAGGCTACCCTGTGTTTAGGGGACAAGGATACAAGTCCAACACTCTAACCACTAGGCTACCCTGTGTTTAGGGGACAAGGATACAAGTCCAACACTCTAACCACTAGGCTACCCTGTGTTTAGGGGACAAGGATACAAGTCCAACACTCTAACCACTAGGCTACCCTGTGTTTAGGGGACAAGGATAGAACCACTCCTGTGTTTCCTGTGGTCCTGTTCTGTTTGTGATCCGCTACGGGGCCGGAGGGAGAGATGTGGAATGATATCCGTGGCCTTGGTGACCCCCCAGCCTCGAAATACAATGCCTCCAGAGCGTTGAAGTTCAACAGTTATATTTACTGATAATTGTTTTTAACTGTATAACATATGAAAGCCTATTATAGTGTGTTCAGTGTGTGGCGGCGGTCTCTAACTGTTACTATGCAGATTATGGAGAAAGAGTGTGATTTCTGTGTGAATGACACCTGTTTCAGCCAATCAAAGTTAGTCCAATACTGTGTGTGCCAATAGGAATATGGAATGAAAAAAATAAGTGCAAAATCAAGTGAAACTTGATCAAATACAAAACAAAACTAAAGCAAACTGCATTGAGTATTGTATGCGGAATACGGGGCCTTGCTTCAGCAAGAGTTTGGTCATTTAACAAAAACCTACTCCTATCGTCCGTTCCCAACCTCGACCCCAACCTCGATCCCAACATCGACCCCAACCTCGACCCCAACCTCGACCCCAACCCCAACCTCGACCCCAACCCAATGTCTGTAACCTACTATTCTGTAACCTACTCTTAACCATCTCTCATGGAATGACTCTTTTATTCATCTTTCCTATTGGCTACCTTGATCGTCATCGTCTTGGTACACACAGATGTTTGTCTCTACAACATTAGTGACAACAAACCCAACCCCTTTCCGTTTCCTATCTATCGCTCAGAATGTAGTATTTTCTACATGCTCGATTTGATGCCCCCAACCATTGTTAGTTTGTTGTCGGTGCCCGGAGTAGTAGACACATCAGTATTAGAAACGGTAACATTGTGTCCCATTGGTTAACATATAAAACCTCACATAAACTTTCTCCATAAAAGGTCAACCCTCCTTTTGTCTCTGTCTCTCTTCTACCTGCCAATCTGTACATTCATTTGAAACAAAGCTGTACATAAAACATACAGTAACTGTATATACAGTATATAATGGGGATATTATTGCACTGTGATAGGTAAAGAAGCTTTGCCCCCCTGTTGATTAAAAAAGGATATACTCTACTATAGTGTAAATTTTGAGCCATTTGTGATTTCTTTTCAACACCACAACAACATTCCTTGATTCTTTGCATAGTAAAGTTCTGGAATGGTAGAGAATCTACATCGTAATCCAGAGCCGTATTTATAAAATGTCAATGTACATGGCTCTGACTCTACCCATTTTATCTCTACGTGCTCATTCAGAGTTGGAAGAGTAATAGTCCGTTTTTTTGTTTGTTTTGTTTTCCTAATCTAATAACTATCACGTCAGCTTTCAAAGGGATTTGTTTGTTGAAAGCCTAGTCCAGTAAACTGTAATATTATATTACAAAACTCCTATACCTGCCTCCCTGTAGACACGACTACTACAGAACTAAAACGGACCTCTCCATACTCTGTATGCGTCCTAAATGGTGCTCTGTTTCCAAATGGCACCCTATTTAGTGCACTACTTTTTGACCAGGGCCCCATAAGGCTCGGGTGTAAAGTAGTGCACCGTAGAGAATAGGGTGCCATTTTAAAAATGGCACCCTCTTTCTCTCCCCCCAGTTTGACCTGTGTCAGACCTGCAAACATCACGTCAACCTATGGTTTAACTGCATTCTTTTCTATTCCAATGTATACCCAGCAACATTAAAACACACATATATATATATATATATATACATACAAAACAACTGCAAAGGGCCTATCTACGACACCACATTATCAATGTCTTACGTGGGGGATGAAATGTTTAACACTGAGACAACACTGCATCATTCCAGATATTGTCTTTGGTATTTTTCTTCTAGCCTGTATACCTTTTTTTAGTTTTTTTTTTGGTACAAATTACAATAAACACCTTTTTTTTTTTTTTTAAGAGTAAACATAAGTAAGCTACTGTAATAATTTGATTATTCAAGGAACTCTTGTCAAAGTCAAAAGCTCGTTTTACATTTCAGCAATGCTTGATTACAACAACACATTTTGTTTTTCAATTACAAGGTTTCCAAAAGTTGCAGACAAGTCTCTTAGGATTTTAGAATCCCTTTAATTTCCTTTTTGCGTAATAAATGTATAACGTGTTTTATAAGATGTAAGAATGAGAGGAAGAGGCAACAGTGAATTGTCCCTTCAATCTCCTCTCAGTAATCCCACTGTTGAGCTAGCTCTGAGCTTGACGGTCCTGGACTCTTCTATAGCCAGCCAGCTAAATCAGTGGGTTTTAGATTACTTTAAAATCACCAGACAGTTTGCTTCTATGTCCCAGCTGCATTGTAAGGGCATCAGGTTCTTTACTGTGTGGTCAACATTATTGTCCCTTACTCCAAAGCAACAAACACACAAGGTCAGTTCCTTTCAAAGTCCTTTCCATATCTCCCCTGTGAGGCAAGCACTGAGCTGGCCCTCCATCTTAGATGCTCCTATAGGTCAATGAAATTAAGAATTGTCCAAAACCCACCAGTCCCTTTTATCAATGTCGTTTTTTTTCTTCTTTCCTTTATTTCCTGACCCTCTCTCCCCAGCTCCCCCTATAGGTCGGTGCCAAAACTGCCCCTCTTCACCCTCAGGCTGCCGCCCCAGCCCCGGGGACAGGTGTTGTGGGTACGCTGCAGTCCTGGAGACCTCAGCCCAGAGTCCTCCGACTCCACCGAAGCATCCGAGTCAGTGAGGGACCTGGTGTTGTAGAGCCTTACTGGGGACCGGATCACCCCTGTAGGGGTGGGAGGAGGGCTGGCGAAGGGGGGAGACTGGCACCCCATGGCCCTGGACTGGTAGGGGCTGAAAGGGGGTTTGGAGCTGCTGCTACTGTGGTCGTAGCCCTGGTGGTGCTGGTGGGTGGTGTTGTCACCTAGCGGGGAGATTGGGAGATTGTGGCCACTCAGAGCACCTGGGGACGGGCTATTTTTACGTTTGGCCGCGTTGATGATGTTCTTGGCTAACAGGCGATGGTTTGCCTTGGAGTTGTTGGGGCTGACAATGGGAGACTGGCATCTGGAACCCCAGGGAGGGGACAGGGGTGAGGGGGAGAGAGGAGAGGTGATGGTGCCTTGGTGAGAGGGTCTGGAAGAGGAAGAGTTGGAGATGGTGGTGGTGGTGGAGAAAGGCTTGGTTGTCTGGTTGATGTTAGGGGATTGACAGCGGGACCCCCAGGGAGATACAGGCGATATAGGTGAGGTGGTAGTGGATGGTTTAGGCCTGGATAAAGAGGCTGTAGAGAAGGGTTTGGTGGTCTGGTTGACCACCGCGGGGGACTGGCACCTCGTCTCCCAGGGTGGGGAGACAGGGGAGGTGGGTGTGGTGGTGCCCTGGTGTTGGGGCCTGGAAGAGGAGGAGGAGGTGATGCTGGTCTGGGGGGTAGGGGACCAAACCCCACTGGGAGTGGGGGGTCCCTCTGGGCTGCTGAACCGACGGGTGAACTGGGGTGTCCTGGTGGGGGTGGTGTGGGTCGGGGTTGGAGGTGACTCCTTCCTCGTCTGTGGAGAGAGAGTAGTAAAGAGTATAAAGACATGTGAATGTACAGACACATGAATGTGAGACACCGTGATGATGTTAAACTAGGTTAGAGAGACATGAATGTGAGACACCATGATGATGCTAAACAAGGGTAGAGAGATGAATGTAAGATAAGCTAAAGGCCTATGCTCGCTTCGAGGCAAGCAACACTGAAGCATCTATGAGAGGACCAGCTGTTACGGATGACTGTGTGATCACACTCTCCGTAGCCGATGTGAATGTTGACTTATTTAAAGCTCTTACTCACAAGGCCGCAGGGCCAGATGGACTACCAGGACGTGTACTCCGAGCATGTGCTGACCAGCTGGCAAGTGTCTTCACTGACATTTTCATCTTCTCTTTGACAGAGTCGGTAATACCAACATGTTTCAAGCAGGCCACCATAGTCTCTGTGCCCAAGAATACTTTTAAAGGCTGATCATGGCTCACATCAACACCATCATCCCAGACACACTGGACCCACTCCGATTTGCATACCGCCCCAACAGATCCACAGATGACGCACTATCTCCATACTGCCCTTTCCCACTTGGAACGGAAGGAACACCTATGTGAGAATGCTGTTCATTGACTACAGCTCAGCGTTCAACACCATAGTGCCCTCAAAGCTAAGCTAAGGTCCCAGGGACTGAACACCTCCCTCTGCAACTCGATCCTGGACTTCCTGACGGGCCAGCCCCCAAGTGGTGAGGGCAGGCAACAACACATCCACCACACTGACCCTCAACACAGGGGTCCCTCAGGGGTGCGTGCTTTGTCCCCTCCTGTACTCTCTGTTCACCCACGGCTGTGCATGACTCCAACACCATCATTAAGTTTGCCGACAACACGATGGCAATGTTCCCTGAACATTTTTTTTCGGCACTGAGAAAATGTCGGGTCTGCTGAGCGCAAACTTCAACGTTGTGAAAAGTCTGTGCAACTTCTGGTTTTATTGTAAACACTGAGGTTGTACCCACTTTAAGTTACAGTTATAACAATGGCTAGTGTGGCTATTTGGTCCTGATGTAGGCCTATTAGAATGGTCTACCATCAAAAAACAAAAGGTGAAAATGCATCCCATAATATTCTAACATGTAAAATAGCTGTTCTCTCATTCAGCCTGTATTAGCAGACAATGTGTGGTGTTCAATGTAAGCCTACATTCAGTGTTTTTTTGTTGTTGTCATTTATCCACTTGTCCTTCAGACAAGGATGTGACTGAAAATGTGTTGTTAGATGCAAGAAACCACTATACAAAATAAAGTTAATTATTATTCCCATACCATTATTAGAGGCTACCATTATTATGGCTACTTAGCTCATTCTGTCTCAAAATACAACACGGCCCTATTAAGACAGAAGAAATGCTCTTTACCTGAGTTTCTTTTCAAAGATGTCTAGAAATGTACATGTTTTGTGTTCTTGTTGGAAGCGACCACTCCTCCACTGCTGACTACAAACTATCTATAACTGAGCTAATAAGTCACTAAGTTGCAAAGGATATGAACTAAATGTTCACATGTGGCTACATGCAGCTCTCACTTTGATGAGTGCATCTACTCACAATCGCTCATGCTGTAAACACAGTCCAGTTCTAAGGAATGGCACAGATCCATATATGGCAATGGTCTATTTGCATATAGGGATACTGCAGCTCTGATTGGTTATGCCGCACAGGTCTGTAGAGTACGGGCTGAGTCATCCCTGAGTCAATGCAATATAATCCTACTGCGGTGCAAAAAAAAAAAATCTCTTGCATACTAAGTCTTGCTTAGTTCATTTTGTTTCAGTATGTTGCATTGAAAGTGGCTAATATTGGCAATTCACCCAGTAGAGGAAAACATTGATAGTGTTAACTAATGGGGTAAACTAGAAAGTTTATTTTGCACAATGGTGGTAAACGATGATGAGACCAGCCAATAGGAAGGAGGTCAGAGACCTGGCAGTGTTGTGGCAGGACAACAACCTCTCCCTCAACGTCAGTAAGACAAAAGAGCTGATGGTGGACTACAGTAATCAGGGGGAGCGTACTCCCATTCACATCCACGGGACTGCAGTGGAGCGGGTCGAGAGCTTCAAGTTCCTCATCACTAAGGATCTATCAACGTCCAAACACACCAACACAGTTGTGAAGAGGGCACGACAACGCCTCTTCCCCCTCAGGAGTCTGAAAAGATTTGGCATGGGCCCTCAGATTCTCCCCAAAAAATCTACAGCTGCACCATCGAGAACATCTAGACTGGCTGCATCACCGCTTGGTATGGCAACTGCTTGGCATGCGACCACAAGGCACAACAGAGGGTAGCGCGTACGGCCAAGTACATCACTGGGGCTGAGCTCCCTGCCATCCAGGACCTCTATACCAGGCGGTGTCAGAGGAAGGCCCAAAAAACTGTAAAAGACTCCAGCCACCCAAGTCATACACTGTTCTCTCTGCTACCACACGGCAAGCGGCGCCAATGCACCAAGTTTGGAACCAACAGGACCCTGAATAGCTTCTACCCCAAACCATCAGACTTCTAAACAAGACTGCTAAATAGTAAATAAAATGGCTACCTGTCCCAGACTACATGCATTGACCCATTTGCACCAACTCTTGTGCACTGACTCTATGCACACACACACTGGACTCTACCCACAGACACATACTTACATCGACAACCCCAACGCACGCACACACACACACACACACACACACACACACACACACACACACACACACACACACACGCGTACTGACACCACACACACACACACACACACTCTTTCACACTCACCACACACGCTGCTGCTAGTCACTTTACTCTTACAAATATATACAGTACCTAGCTACCTCAATTACCTCGTACCCCTGTTCATTTCTCGGTACTGGTACTTCCTGTATATAGCCATGTTATTTTCTACTTCCGGTATATAGCCATGTTATTTTCTACTTCCTGTATATAGCCATGTTATTTTCTACTCCCTGTATATAGCCGTGTTATTTTCTACTTCCTGTATATATTTTCTACTTCCTGTATATAGCCGTGTTATTTTCTACTTCCTGTATATAGCCATGTTATTTTCTACTTCCTGTATATAGTCATGTTATTTTCTACTTCCTGTATATAGCCATGTTATTTTTTATTTCCTGTATATAGCCATGTTATTTTCTACTTCCTGTATATAGCCATGTTATTTTCTACTTCCTGTATATAGCCATGTTATTTTTTATTTGTTATTCACTGTGTCACTTTTTAATCTTATGTTTAACTCTGCATTGTTGGGAAGGGCCCGTCAGTAAGCATGTCACTGTTTGTCTGCATCTGTTGTCTACGAAGCATGTGACATATCTGTACCTACTTAGGCCCTAAGGGTAACCTGTACCTTGAGCCTGGAGTGTTTTCATGCTAGACAAGAAAGGCCAATGGGTCATACCATTCTTTTGAAGGTAGGGGCCATGGGGTCATACTATTTGTCAGAATGCTTTTAACCCTTGGGGGCTTTTAGAAAGCTAAGACCCTTTCTTCACAAAAAAAAAAACAGGTTGTGGAATGCAGTGTGATCACTCATATTGTACAGGGTGTTTCCATTACCTTAAGAGAGAATCTTTTAAAACTGTTACTTCTTTAAAAAAGACTGATTGTTGGTTTTGCTTTGATGTATTTATCCGGTGTTAGTCTTTGGGAATATGCATTTGTGTGGTGTCTATTGACTGTTTTTAAATGTTTTCCTGCAGAGATATACATGTGGTCGATGTACTATATTCTTCAGTAAACTATGGCAATAGAAAATGATTATGGTTCTGATTATGGGTACTATAAAGGTAGATGAGTGGAAAACGTCAGGATAGAAGAAACAGACGACAGGGTAAAAAAAGACTAAACAAAAGAAAAAAGTTTCCAGAAAAACAGAAAGGATAAAGGTTTAATCAGGAGAGAAAAAGAAACAGTCCAAAACAGAAAGGATAAAGGTTTAATCAGGAGAGAAAAAGAAACAGTCCCTAACAGAAAGGATAAAGGTTTAATCAGGAGAGAAAAAGAAACAGTCCCTAACAGAAAGGATAAAGGTTTAATCAGGAGAGAAAAAGAAACAGTCCCTAACAGAAAGGATAAAGGTTTAATCAGGAGAGAAAAAGAAACAGTCCCTAACAGAAAGGATAAAGGTTTAATCAGGAGAGAAAAAGAAACAGTCCCTAACAGAAAGGATAAAGGTTTAATCAGGAGAGAAAAAGAAACAGTCCCTAACAGAAAGGATAAAGGTTTAATCAGGAGAGAAAAAGAAACAGTCCAAAACAGAAAGGATAAAGGTTTAATCAGGAGAGAAAAAGAAACAGTCCCTAACAGAAAGGATAAAGGTTTAATCAGGAGAGAAAAAGAAACAGTCCAAAACAGAAAGGATAAAGGTTTAATCAGGAGAGAAAAAGAAACAGTCCCTAACAGAAAGGATAAAGGTTTAATCAGGAGAGAAAAAGAAACAGTCCCTAACAGAAAGGATAAAGGTTTAATCAGGAGAGAAAAAGAAACAGTCCAAAACAGAAAGGATAAAGGTTTAATCAGGAGAGAAAAAGAAACAGTCCAAAACAGAAAGGATAAAGGTTTAATCAGGAGAGAAAAAGAAACAGTCCAAAACAGAAAGGATAAAGGTTTAATCAGGAGAAAAAAGAAACAGTCCCTAACAGAAAGGATAAAGGTTTAATCAGGAGAGAAAAAGAAACAGTCCCTAACAGAAAGGATAAAGGTTTAATCAGGAGAGAAAAAAGAAACAGTCCAAAACAGAAAGGATAAAGGTTTAATCAGGAGAGAAAAAGAAACAGTCCAAAACAGAAAGGATAAAGGTTTAATCAGGAGAGAAAAAGAAACAGTCCAAAACAGAAAGGATAAAGGTTTAATCAGGAGAGAAAAAGAAACAGTCCAAAACAGAAAGGATAAAGGTTTAATCAGGAGAGAAAAAGAAACAGTCCAAAACAGAAAGGATAAAGGTTTAATCAGGAGAGAAAAAGAAACAGTCCCTAACAGAAAGGATAAAGGTTTAATCAGGAGAGAAAAAGAAACAGTCCAAAACAGAAAGGATAAAGGTTTAATCAGGAGAGAAAAAGAAACAGTCCAAAACAGAAAGGATAAAGGTTTAATCAGGAGAGAAAAAGAAACAGTCCAAAACAGAAAGGATAAAGGTTTAATCAGGAGAGAAAAAGAAACAGTCCAAAACAGAAAGGATAAAGGTTTAATCAGGAGAGAAAAAGAAACAGTCCCTAACAGAAAGGATAAAGGTTTAATCAGGAGAGAAAAAGAAACAGTCCCTAACAGAAAGGATAAAGGTTTAATCAGGAGAGAAAAAGAAACAGTCCAAAACAGAAAGGATAAAGGTTTAATCAGGAGAGAAAAAGAAACAGTCCAAAACAGAAAGGATAAAGGTTTAATCAGGAGAGAAAAAGAAACAGTCCCTAACAGAAAGGATAAAGGTTTAATCAGGAGAGAAAAAGAAACAGTCCAAAACAGAAAGGATAAAGGTTTAATCAGGAGAGAAAAAGAAACAGTCCCTAACAGAAAGGATAAAGGTTTAATCAGGAGAGAAAAAGAAACAGTCCAAAACAGAAAGGATAAAGGTTTAATCAGGAGAGAAAAAGAAACAGTCCAAAACAGAAAGGATAAAGGTTTAATCAGGAGAGAAAAAGAAACAGTCCCTAACAGAAAGGATAAAGGTTTAATCAGGAGAGAAAAAGAAACAGTCCAAAACAGAAAGGATAAAGGTTTAATCAGGAGAGAAAAAGAAACAGTCCAAAACAGAAAGGATAAAGGTTTAATCAGGAGAGAAAAAGAAACAGTCCAAAACAGAAAGGATAAAGGTTTAATCAGGAGAGAAAAAGAAACAGTCCAAAACAGAAAGGATAAAGGTTTAATCAGGAGAGAAAAAGAAACAGTCCAAAACAGAAACAAAAAGAGACGTTTCTAGATACAGAATCGGAAAACAGAAATCAGCACATAAAAGAATAGAGAAACAGAACAACCAAAGTCCTTGTTGTCAGCTAGCTGGTTTAGTGATCAACACATCTGAAAACATCTTTTTTTATTCTATATTGTTGTTCTATGAATGGGAAATGAGTGCATCAGAGATAAGAGAAACGAGGAAGCTATACCTATTATTATTATTATTATTATTATTATTATTATTGTCCACTAGCTCCAAACACTTGTATGTTTTGAGGCTCCCCTATTTGGTTTTAGTAAACAACGTCGTAAATCTGAAAACAATCACGAGTTATATTTTAATTCTATGTCGTTCTACGTATAAACACTTCACCTGAAATTATTGCTCAGTCAAGTCGTAAAAACCATTTCAGATACGTTACGTCAAAATGGCAGCAGTGCAGTGTGTAAATGACTGACATCGAAGGCCTCAGTCAGGGCTCACAGGAAGCTAACAGCAGTCTATCATTTGGTAGTTCTCGTCTAAGGGCTGAGAAACTGAGAATCAGAAGTCTAGGTCTACGTCTCAAATGGCACCCTATTTCCTATACTTTCCCTATTTCCTGCGCCTTATGGGCCCTGGTCAAAAGTAATGTACTGTACAGGGAATAGGGGTGCCATTTCAAACAGCAGTCAGTCTATATTAGAAACAGAGACATTAAAAGGGAGTTCCCTGCCTGATACTTTCATGTCTGTAAGCTTGTATTAAATTACAAATCATAGATCATAAAATAGACGCCAGAGCATCTGTTAAAGGGCTTTGTGTATCTTGTTTTCTTTGTTGGTCTCTGCTATTCTCTTCTTTCTCTTCTCTGCTATTCTCTTCCTCTTCCTCTCTCTCTCTCTCTCTCTCAAGTCTTTCTGGAGACTTGTAGGGGGAAAACACTGGAAAAAGTGTGAACCCGAAGTTGACGGAAGTACACTCAGTGGTTTTTATATATTGTACTATTTGACAAATATTCCCCTGTTAATCTGACATTAAATAATGTTCCTTTTCTGGGATTTGATTGAATGAAGCAGCAAAACCGTGGAACTCAAACAAAATGTGTGGCTTTCAGTGTAGAGAAATAATCTATGTTGAGCTTTGTACTGTGAAATAACATCAACAGTGATGTCTAATCCTGTAGTATCTAGGTATCTAATACATCGACTGTGTGTATCTGTTGTTTGCAATATAGTAAAATAAGGCTCTTTCTGTCTATCTGTTGTACTTTGGTCATGTTAACACAGTTCAGAGTAGAAACAGAGTCAAAGCAGAGTAGATCTATTGGTAGAAGAAGAAAGAAGGCCTCCACACCTGGGGTTCGATCCCTGCCCTCTTGGCAGAGAAGGTGGGTCTGGGTGCCTGGACGCTCGACCGAGGAGAAGCCACTCTCTCCGGAGAGAAGACAGAGACAGGAGAGGTGATCCTGGGGTCCCTCAGCTGTGGAGTTCCCCCGTGTTGAGGAGGATAGTTAACCCCACCTCCAATTCCTCCTGATGGGGGCTGAAGTGAAGGGGACATGGTAGGCCTGAAGCGGGGCAGGCTGTTGTAGTTGTGCGATGGAGGGTTGGAGGAGGGCAGGGAGGCCTGCCTGGAGTAGGCCTCAGATGAGACCAGGGGTTTAGGTGGTGGCGGGGCCCCCCGGGGCAGAGAGCTCAGCAGGGTGCTGGTAGAGTCCTGGACTGGGTTGAAGATGAACAGGGAGGAGTTGAGCTGGTAGGGCTTGTGCCTGGAGAGATCCATCTCTATCTTGGTGCAGCCGTTCTCCAAGGGTGGTTCCTCGGGGACTGGGGCCGGAGTTTGAGCCTGCTGGCTGGGCCTCCTGTTCGAGGGCTGAGGGGTCTGGAGGGTCCGGGTCAGCCTGGCGCTGAGGTCAGTGTTGTTAGCAATAGCTTTGACCCGGCCAGGCATATTCGATGGATAGACCCAAGATGGCGGCAGAGATGCTGTGGGAGACGGAGACCTCATCTGACCACCTCCACCACCGGACACATTCTGGTTCTCCACTACGTACTTCTCCATCCTGGACTGGCGCTTAGCGAACAGCTCGGCCCCCTTCCCTGATGCGTTGGTCAGGATCTGCTCTGGCTGGTGCTGCCCCCTGGGCTCCCTGGTCCTGGAGCTCTTGAGACAGGAGGACCACTCCGGCACATTGGCAGCCTCCGCCTTCACCTCCTCCCTGGCTAGGAAGTTAGAGGCCTCGGCCCCCAGAGCCAGCAGCTCCTCCTCTGGGGCTGAGTCGGGAACGGAGCGGAGGCCATGCTTCTTCCTATCATCGTTCCCCTGGACCAGAGAGAGGAGTTCAGGATTGGGTGCCATGACAGGCTTCTCCTTAAAGGTGAACATGGACTTCCTGGCTGTCGACGATCGTCTGATGGCCGCCGCCCCTTCTTCCAGGATTCCCGTTTTGATTGGCTGCTGCTGGTTCTGTTGGCCTATAGGCTGAGGGGTGAAGGGGACAAAGGTGTTGGGTCTAGGGGAACTTGGAGGAGGGATGTTGTGGTTGACAGGAGGGTTGGGGGGTAGATACTGGGACACTGGGGCAGCTGTAGGAGGAGGGTTGTACTGGGGGACGGGTGTAGACCTAGGGAACATGACGGTAGACATGGCGGGAGGAATGGAGAGAGACTGGGAGGGAGGAGGAGGATGGATGGGGAAGGCTGGGAGAGGAGGCATGGGGTATGAGGGAGGAGGGGGCGGAGGGGAGAAGGCTACGGGGCGAGTGGCAGTGAAAGGAGGGAGAGGGGGAGTGGAGTCTGAGGAAGCTGGGGGAAGAGTTGGGGTAGGATAAGAGGGAGCTGGAGGTATGTTGTTATCCATGACGGGACTCCTGGCCTCTGGGGACTTGGGTTGTACGGTGGGAGGGGAGAAGAAGGGTCTGGCTGTCCGGTTGACGATGGTGGGGGCCTGTCTGGACAAGGACATAGAAACTCGGCCTCCATTTTGGATCTCTCCAGCAGAGCTCTGGGTGTTATGGAAGCCATTACGGGTCTCAGGGGGAGCTGTGGGGTATGTGTATGACCCCCTATTCATCCCCACTTCCTCTCTGACTGGACCGGTGTTGTTTTCATTTACTGACATAATCTCATCCTTCACTTCACCCTCAATATCCTCGTATATTTCCTCTCTTTCTCTCTCTTCCTCCTCCCCTTGTCTCTCGTTCACCGGCTGGAAGTGTCTCTCCTGTGTCACTGTTTCCACTTCCTCGTAGATGTGCTCGTCACCTGGGTCCTTCATGACGTCACTTCCGGTGACCTCACTGCCAGAGGGTGGTGACCAGAGTGGTTGTTTTATCCCGCTGCAGTCCAGTTGTCTGTCTGTCTCTGTCCCCTCACTAGGTCCCCCTCGCTCTTCTTCCCATGTCAGGTTGTTGTTCCTGGTATCTCCGTCTCTCTCCTCTCGCTCCTCTTCCCTCGTTCTTTCCCCGCAGCTCTCTAGCGTGAAGGCGTTGACTCTCTGCTGGCGGCGGTTGAAGAGCTGGACTCCGCGGGAGTTGGAGCAGCCAGACGGGACGGTCAACTGGGCAGCAATGATCTGTGACCTCACCCTCGCCTCCTTCAACTCCTTCTCTGATAGGCTGGCGCTACGTGTCAGGTCTGGAGGAGATAGAGGAAGGGAAAGTAAGCGAGAGGAGGAGGGGGAGAGAGGGATGCAGGAAGAGAGAGAAGGAGTGATGGAGGACGGTGGGGAGAAAGAGAGAGATAAATCATGATTGTTATTTGATGACAGCAACAAAAGCTTGGACAAATTCATTGAACTCATAACCCCAGAACAGACTGGGGACGTGTGTTAGTTAGCTATCATCTTTTACAGAAAACAAAAGAAACAATTTCAACACCTCTGTTGAAAGCGTTCCCTCAACAATAAGCTTGGTAAATGTTCAAACTAATGTGAACCAACGAGGACAAGGTTTTAACAAGTCTGAGGAGACAGTGACATAAATTCACTTATTCCACATTTAGTTGTGTTACAGGCTGAATTCATAACGGATAACATGTTTTACCCCCTCACCTATCGACACATAAAACCCCATAATGAGTGAAAACATGAAAACATTTTTTTGAGTCTTTTTCAAATTTACTGAAAAAATGAAATACAAAAAATATCTAATTTCATAAGTATTGACACTGCTGAGTCAATGCATGTTAGAATATTGTAAGTCTCTCAGAGTTTTGCACACCTTGATTGTACACTATTTGCACATTATTATTTTCTAAATTCTTCAATCTCTGTCAAGTTGGTTATTGATCATTGCTAGACAGCCATTTTCAAGTCGTGCCCTAGATTTTCAAGACGATTTAAGTCAAAACAGTAACTAGGCCACTCGGGAACATTCAATGTCGTCTTGATAAGCAAATCCAGTGTATAATTGGCCTTGTGTTTTAGGTTAATGCCAATGACAAACATACCCATAACATGATGCAGCCACCACCATGCTTGAAAATATGAAGAGTGGTAATAACTTCACCATGCTCAAAGAAATACTTGTCAGCTTTTTTTATCTTAAAAAAAAAAATGTATCTACCAATAGGTGAGTTTCCTTGTGAGGCACTGTAAAACGTCCATGGTTTTTGTGTTTGAAATTCACTGCTTGACTGAGGGCCTTAACAGATAATTGTATGTGTGGGGTACAGAGATGAGGTAGTCATTCAAAAAGTACATGAAACACTATTATTGCACACAGTGCAACTCATTATGTGACTTGTTAAGCACTTTTTTATTTACTCCTGAACTTATTTAAGCTTACCATAACAAAGGGGTTGAATAGTTATTGAGTCAAGAAATTTCAGCTTTTCATTTTTTAAATAATTTGTAGAAATTCCAAAAACATAATTCCACTTTGACATTATGGGGTATTGTGTGTAGGCCAGTGACACAAAATCTCAATTTAATTCATTTTAAATTCAGGCTTTAGCACAACAATGTGGGAAGAAGTCAAGAGGTTTGAAAACATTCTACAGTGTAGCTGTACTATTTAAAAAGGCAGTGTAGCTGTACTATTTAAAAAGGCAGTGTAGCTGTACTATTTAAAAAGGCAGTGTAGCTGTACTATTTAAAAAGGCAGTGTAGCTGTACTATTTAAAAAGGCAGTGTAGCTGTACTATTTAAAAAGCCACATAATTGTTTCTGCTACATATGGTTATCATTACCTGGTGCTGTACTGTGTAATCCCTCCAACCAAATGTGGTAGTTAGTTAGTTAGTTAGTTCATTTGTTCGTTCACGGACTGGTTTGGTGTTTCACTGTTCAGACTGGGCACTGGTAAGACGTAGCTCTGACTAGACTGTGGACAAATGTGTAAACAAACACTTTCACAAAAAATAACATCCTGCTCGACAAAAGTTGAACAAATTACTACAGGTCTTAGGTTGAACCTTTTACTGCAGTGGTCTAAATCAGGGTCACACAGAGTGTTTCTTGGTAGTCTTAAACAAATCTACTTTGAAACTAAAGTATACACCTCACACACATGGTTATGGGCTTAAGAAAAGAAGACACCTGTACCGTGTCAGATAAAGAGTTGAAATGTATCACATTTTGAGTTTGCATCCCAATATTACACTTTATATACTTTGCAGATGACTGAAAATATAACAAAAACTATTTGACATAGAAACAGTGGATTTTCGTATTTAAACGAATTAATAATGTTTAGTAATTATGAAATTATGAAGAATATTACACTTTAAATACACGTCACAGAAGACTGAAATAAAAGAAAACTGTTTGATATAAAAACGCTGGATTTTCTGAGTTTAAAAAACAAATAAACATTCCACCCATGAGGCCACAAGGTCATTTGATTTCAGGAAAGGGCTACAATCCCAGTGCAGGTCAAAAAAAAAAACGTGATTTTCATGTGTTTTAAATGTGTTTCCACACTATTGAGGATGGAATAATACTGTGAAATTGTGAAAATGATGATCATGTCCTTTTAGTGTAAAACTGACTGAAATGACAGCCTGTTTTGATGGGATGACGCGTTGGGCTTTCCATGGTGACATCACCACGCTGTAAATTAGTTTATAGACCAATAAGAAAGAGTTTCAAACCTCTCTGCCAATAAAAGCTAGATTTGAAGTTTTACCCTCCCCACTCAGACCACTCCCAGCAAAATTGCTATTTGGCTAAGAAGCTATTTTTGTTCCTTTTTGCCAATTCTTTTGAAAATAAACACATTAAGGTGCTTCATTTTTTACTCAGATAAAAACGTCTGCATTGGATATTTAAGGTTCAGGTTTAGCAACGAGGAAAGCATTTCAGACAAATCAACTATTTTTTCAGTAATATAATATGTTGACTATGATGACTTGGCACCGAGGCTCATTATTTAGACAATGTGATAAAAAAAAAAAAGAAGAATAATAATAATAAAATAAAAACAGTGTTTCTGTTGAAAATGGAGGCTCCGTTTTAATATCCGAGTTTAAGAGCTCTGTTCAGAGCAGGAGAAAGTTTTTCTTCTCTACCATCTGGTCTCTCACCAAGCATTCCTCAGCAGCCCAGAACATTCCCTCTCAGCGTTCCCAAATGGCACCCGATTCCCTACATAGTGTACTACTGTTGACCGGAGCCCTATGGGGCACTGTGTAAGGAATAGGATAGGGAATAGGGTTCTATTTGGGACTAAATCACTGCCTCAGTCAGTCTCTGAGTCTCAGGCATGGCTTTATAATGTATTCAAGGCTGTAGATCAACCCTTTATTAATCGTAAACCATATCATCCATAGCTCTTATGTACCTCTCCATTTCATCCACAGGTCTATGTTCCATACCGTTTCAGCCACAGGTCTATGTTCAATACCGTTTCATCCACAGGTCTATGTCCCATACCATTTCAGCCACAGCTCTTATGTACCTCCCCATTTCAGCCACAGGTCTATGTTCCCTACCGTTTCAGCCACAGGTCTATGTTCAATACCGTTTCATCCACAGGTCTATGTTCCATACCGTTTCAGCCACAGGTCTATGTTCCATACCGTTTCATCCACAGGTCTATGTTCAATACCGTTTCAGCCACAGGTCTATGTTCCATACCGTTTCAGCCACAGGTCTATGTTCCCTACCATTTCAGCCACAGCTCTTATGTACCTCTTCATTTCATCCACAGGTCTAACTTCCATACCGTTTCAGCCACAGGTCTATGTTCCAGACCGTTCCAGCCACAGCTCTTATGTACCTCTCCATTTCATCCACAGGTCTATGTTCAATACCGTTTCAGCCACAGGTCTATGTTCCATACCGTTTCAGCCACACGTCTATGTTCCATACCGTTTCAGCCACAGGTCTATGTTCCCTACCATTTCAGCCACAGCTCTTATGTACCTCTTCATTTCATCCACAGGTCTATGTTCCATACCGTTTCAGCCACAGGTCTATGTTCCATACCGTTTCATCCACAGGTCTATGTACCATACCGTTTCATCCACAGCTCTATGTACCTCCCCATCACCAGTATCCTGGAGGAACTTTTGAAATGCCTTTGCACTGAGGATACGGCTCTAAAATATCCCTCCTCGAGGCTTTTCATTCCCTGGAATGGGAGGAAATGTATATTGTGTGTGTGTTATTCTGATCAATCACTACGACAGACAATCACAAACAATCCTCACTGACTATTGTATTTCACGTATATCTTCCCGGGTTACGCATACCATGACTATTCTGTTTTCCATTCGTGAGATCCTGGTTTTAGTAGGTGAGGTCTTCACCATGGAAGACCACACTCTAACTGTGTTTCTGACTGTGATTCACTGGAATTCAGATCCAGCTCTGCCTCTGTCCAGACACCATCACTATTAAAACAACACCCCTGACACAGCTGGCACCGCAGCAAACCTTCAACCTCTCTCCACATCACGGCCATCCAGACAGGCAAACCTTCAACCGCTCTCCACATCACGGCCATCCAGACTGGCATACCTTCAATCTCTCTCCACATCACGGCCATCCAGACTGGCAAACCTTCAATCTCTCTCCACATCACGGCCATCCAGACAGGCAAACCTTCAACTTCTCTCCACATTACGGTCATCCAGACAGGCAAACCTTCAATCTCTCACGGCCATCCAGACATTCAACGGTCATCACAGGCAAACCTTCAACCTCCAGACTGACAGGCAAACCTTCAATCTCTCCAGACTCAAACCTTCAATCTCTCCACATCACGGCCATCCAGACAGGCAAACCTTCAACTTCTCTCCACATTACGGTCATCCAGACAGGCAAACCTTCAACTTCTCTCCACATTACGGTCATCCAGACAGGCAAACCTTCAACTTCTCTCCACATTACATCCAGACAGGCAAACCTCAACTCCAGACAGGCAAACCTTCAGACCAAACCTCAACTCTCCCACATTACGGCCATCCAGACAGGCAAACCTGGAACCTCTCTCCACATTACGGCCATCCAGACAGGCAAACCATCAACCTCTCTCCACATTACGGTCATCCAGACAGGCAAACCTTCAACTTCTCTCCACATTACGGTCATCCAGACAGGCAAACCTGGAACCTCTCTCCACATTACGGCCATCCAGACAGGCAAACCATCAACCTCTCTCCACATCACGACCATCCAGGCAGGCAAACCTTCAACCTCTCTCCACACCACGACCATCCAGACAGCTACTGTACATCGACTGATGGGAACCACGGTGTCCTAGCCAATCACAACAACGACTAAAGCAGCCAACCAGCTGGCTCCAAACTCTGACTTGGGGGGCCACATTCCACATGGCACCCTATCCCCTACCTGTAGTCCACTACTTTTGACCAGAACCTTATGGAAAAGTAGTGGACTATATAGGGAATAGGGCACCATTTGGGACACACTTAGCTTTCCCAGGGTGTTCATTTTAAAGGCAGATCTTCCTGGCTTTGAGTGGGTCTTACATTAAATAGCATGATGATCCCTCCAACTACAGTTTACAGCCAGTTGACCAGACCAGACCAGGAAGGGGGGGAGAGAGATAGAGAGAGGGGGAAGGAGAGTTAGAGTGATAGAGGGTGAGGGAGAGAGAGCGAGTTGACTATGTAGCAAATAGGGTGCCATTTGGAACTCATTACACCTATCAGGTGACGCATAGTTGCGCAAACACACAAACCATCAATCAAGAGCATTCTGATATGATAATGAAATATTGACCACCAAAATAGTTATTTTCTCCTGACGTTTGCCTTGTGGCAATGGTAGGACACACTGAGTTACATGTGCGCAGTACAATTGAATAAATGGTCATGATTTAGGCATTTTAATGACCGTTATTTGGTAAATATATTAACCCAAAAGGGGCGGCAGGTAGCCTAGTGGTTACAGCTTTGGACTAGTAACTGAAATGTTGCTAGATCAAATCCCCGAGTTGCCAAGGTACAAATCTGTCATTCCACCCCTGAACAGGCAGTTAACCCACTGTTCCTAGGCCATCATTGTAAATAATAACTTGTTCTTAACTGACTTACCTAGTTAAATAAAGGTAAAATAAAAATGCCAAAAAGTGACGAGTGCAAAGCAGAAATATGATGACAGTCAACCGTTTTTGTTTGTAGACTAAACTTCGGACAGAAATCACAGATGTCATATGGCCATGAAGTAGCGTGGATTCAATTTTCCACTACATTAAATTACCGCATCACATGGTGGAACATTCATCAAGTGTGAATTCAATCCCATTTACGAGAGAATAAGTTACACTATGGAAAGTCCATAAAACATCCATAAACGTTATTTCACCGCACATACCTGGATAAAAAAAAAGAAAAGGCACATTCTAAGTTACAAAACGATTCAACTTCTCTCTAGCTTTAAAAACCAAAGGAAAACGTCAGAGTTTAGAGTGGAAATACATTTACCGATACGTTTTCTGCTCTCACGAGGAAGTTACAAACTAACTTTACCACTCCCTTTTTAGTCTTTCCTTACCTTTTTAAAAGTCAGAGACCTCCGCTCTTTAGTTACCGTTCCACAAGCTTTTCCAATTGAACTGTATCTGCTTCCCCCACACCCCCCTTTCTGCTGCTCTGCTCGACAGAGGATCGGATTTCGTTCTCGTTGCAAAATCTGCTGGTCCCAACAGCGCGCACAGCACAGGCTCAACTCGCCTCCATCCAGTCCAGCGCGCACACACACACACACACACACACACACACACAAACTGACTTCACATTGACTGTGGCGCAGACAGAGCCGTTCCAGAGGTTGAATAGTGCCATCATAGAGATGATAGTAGATGATTTTACATTTCCAAACGTAGACTGTATTTCAGATTGATTAAGTATGACACTCAGAATACGAGTGAAACTAGAAAGATAAACACAGAAATCCCCTTGATCACCAGTGAGGTGTAGAGATCATATGGGTGATGATACAATCTGCCAAACTTTAGCCTAGCCTAGTGGTTAAAGCGGTGGACTAGTAACCGAAAGGTTTCTTGATCGAATCTCTGAGCTGGCAGGTATAAATCTGTCGTTCTGCCCCTGAACAGGCAGTTAACCCACTGTTCCTAGGACCTCATTGAAAATAATAATTTGTTCTTAACCCACTTGTCAAGTTAAATAAAGGTTAAATATTATAATAATGTTACATGCTACAAAAAAATTGTTCTCAAAATCATTAATTAACCATGAAAACATGATCATTTAAAAAAAAAAGTTAATTCGCTGCCGAACACTCTCATCCTGTAATGTCATCTGAATATGTCAAGTCTGACACCAGATCAGCTGTATGTCTTTGAGTTAGACCAGGTACCAGAGGAGGGTAGAGACCATGTTGAGTTAGACCAGGTACCAGAGGAGGGTAGAGACCATGTTGAGTTAGACCAGGAACTAGATGGTAGAGACCATGTTGAGTTAGACCAGGAACTAGATGGTAGAGACCATGTTGAGTTAGACCAGGAACTAGAGGAGGGTAGAGACCATGTTGAGTTAGACCAGGAACCAGAGGAGGGTAGAGACCATGTTGAGTTAGACCAGGAACCAGAGGAGGGTAGAGACCATGTTGAGTTAGACCAGGAACCAGAGATGGTAGAGACCATGTTGAGTTAGACCAGGAACTAGAGGGTAGAGACCATGTTGAGTTAGACCAGGAACTAGAGGAGGGTAGAGACCATGTTGAGTTAGAACAGGAACCAGAGGAGGGTAGAGACCATGTTGAGTTAGACCAGGAACCAGATGGTAGAGACCATGTTGAGTTAGACCAGGAACTAGAGGAGGGTAGAGACCATGTTGAGTTAGACCAGGAACCAGAGGAGGGTAGAGACCATGTTGAGTTAGACCAGGAACCAGAGGAGGGTAGAGACCATGTTGAGTCAGACCAGGAACCAGAGGAGGGTAAAGACCATGTTAAGTTAGACCAGGAACCAGAGGAGGGTAGAGACCATGTTGAGTTAGACCAGGAACTAGATGGTAGAGACCATGTTGAGTTAGACCAGGTACCAGAGGAGGGTAGAGACCATGTTGAGTCAGACCAGGAACCAGAGGAGGGTAGAGACCATGTTGAGTTACACCAGGAACCAGAGGAGGGTAGAGACCATGTTGAGTTAGACCAGGAACTAGATGGTAGAGACCATGTTGAGTTAGACCAGGAACTAGAGGAGGGTAGAGACCATGTTGAGTTAGACCAGGAACCAGAGGAGGGTAGAGACCATGTTGAGTTAGACCAGGTACCAGAGGAGGGTAGAGACCATGTTGAGTCAGACCAGGAACCAGAGGAGGGTAAAGACCATGTTAAGTTAGACCAGGAACCAGAGGAGGGTAGAGACCATGTTGAGTCAGACCAGGAACCAGAGAAGGGTAAAGACCATGTTAAGTTAGACCAGGAACCAGAGGAGGGTAGAGACCATGTTGAATTAGACCAGGTGCCAGAGGTTAAAGACCATATGTACAGCTGGTGGGTTGGACCATAGGAAGATCCTCTAGGCCCTTTAGGAAAGTTAGGTTAGGTACCTGACCTTCTTTTCTCTGTGGAGAGAGAGAAGGGAGTGTCTTCCTGTCCACATGCCCGCTCTCTCTCTCTCTCTTGTCGGGGCTAGGTGACTCAGACCTCTTCCTGCCTACCTCCCTGTCTGCCTCCCTGTCTGTCTGTCAGCCCTCTCCAGGCGATCCCTCTCTGTCTGGCCTCTCCAGGCAAGTCCCTCTCTGTCAGCCCTCTCCAGGCAGTCCCTCTCTGTCTGGCCTCTCCAGGCGTTCCCTCTCTGTCTGGCCTCTCCAAGCAGTCCCTCTCTGTCTGGCCTCTCCAGGCGGTCCCTCTCTGTCTGGCCTCTCCAGGCGTTCCCTCTCTGTCTGTCCTCTCCAGGCGGTCCCTCTCTGTCTGGCCTCTCCAGGCGGTCCCTCTCTGTCTGGCCTCTCCAGGCGTTCCCTCTCTGTCTGTCCTCTCCAGGCGGTCCCTCTCTGTCTGGCCTCTCCATGTGGTATCTCTCTGTCTCTCCTCTCCAGGTGGTCCCTCTCTGTCTGTCCTCTCCAGGTGGTCCCTCTCAGTCTTCCCTCCGTGAACTCCAGAGTCCTTCTCTCTGGGCTTCAACCTGCAGGGAGGGACATGAACTTCCTTTGCTTTCCTCCAACAGAGACACAACTTGGCCCTTGGCAATGAGGCTCCCTCCCACTGTCGTAACTTCCCTCTCACTCTGGTCTGACCTGAGTCTTTCACTCTCTCAATTCAAAAGGGCTTCCTTGGAATTGGGAAACATATGTTTACATTGCCAAATCCAATCTCTGCCTTTCTTCTTGGGATCCCATTTGTCGAAGGTGCGCTCGCACAAAAAAATACTTTAAACATTGTGTGTGCCAGTTTTCTCACAGAGAGGTTGTTATTTATACATTTTGAACTCCGCGCAAATCTCAGACCAGGAGAATGAACAGCTGCTGTTCTTATGAGGGAAGTGGAGGCGTTTGATGCACAGGAATCATAAGAACGGCAGGCTAATAAAACCATAACGTACTGTTACTATTACTATTGTTATATAGGACTAAATCACAATCACATTACAGGACATGTCTCTTTTCTGACATGACTAGTTTATTCCCAATACAAAACTAATTTTATGCTCGTTTAACAGCAAAACATGCTTGAAAGTAAATAAACCTGTAGCCGATTTAATGTATTTGCAAGTATGGGTGTAAGATACAGTATTGCTGTGTGATACGATCTCAACGTCATGTGATAGGAGCTCAACGTCATGTGATAGGAGCTCAACGTCATGTGATAGGAGCTCAACGTCATGTGATAGGAGCTCAACGTCATGTGATAGGAGCTCAACGTCATGTGATAGGAGCTCAACGTCATGTGATAGGAGCTCAACGTCATGTGATAGGAGCTCAACGTCATGTGATAGGAGCTCAACGTCATGTGATAGAAGCTCAACGTCATGTGATAGGATCTCAACGTCATGTGATAGGATCTCAACGTCATGTGATAGGAGCTCAACGTCATGTGATAGGAGCTCAACGTCATGTGATAGAAGCTCAACGTCATGTGATAGGAGCTCAACGTCATGTGATAGGAGCTCAACGTCATGTGATAGGAGCTCAACGTCATGTGATAGGATCTCAACGTCATATGATAGGATCTCAACGTCATGTGATAGGAGCTCAACGTCATGTGATAGGAGCTCAACGTCATGTGATAGAAGCTCAACGTCATGTGATAGGAGCTCAACGTCATGTGATAGGAGCTCAACGTCACAGTCCATTTAATCTCAGACTCTATACCAAGGCAAGAGATAGAAACACAATCATTGATGAACAAAATATTGAACAACAATTAATATTTTCCATGGTAGTGTGCTGCCCCTAGGGTTGGACATAGATGAATAGGACTTAACCTCTCTCCAAACACCCAGCCACTACTACTAAACACAGAGTTGAAACTCTGCTCATATACTACTACTAAACACAGGGTTAAAACTCTACTCAGACACTACTACTAAAACTCTACTCAGACACTACTACTAAACACAGGATTAAAACTCTACTCAGACACTACTACTAAAACTCTGCTCAGATACTACTACTAAACACAGGATCAAAACTCTACTCAGACACTACTACTAAAACTCTGCTCAGATACTACTACTAAACACAGGATTAAAA